>NW_010426126.1:0-6122 GCF_000710305.1 Buceros rhinoceros silvestris | reverse complement strand
AGAGTATTTACATTAAAAGTATTCTTGAATCTCAGCAGAAAATCATAACCATGTATAAATAAATCCATTATTAACTTTTACTGGTGTTTGAAGCATAGACTATGTGAAAAGATGTTGATACTTACACTGATGTGGTGTTCCTCCAGTGAAAGGACAGATTGCTGCGTGTGCTACTCCTTCCTTGGTTCTTCTCCCATTGCTGATGGACCACTGAAAACTGAGAATATAAAACTGGTCACACAAGCACTGACTAGCCATGAGATAGTGACAACTTTTTATTACAATCCTGAGCTGCATTAGCCAAACTAAGAGAACAGACCAACTAAATTGAAGGATTATCACAGTTAACTGGAATTGCTGGGGTTTTCCTGATTCTTCCTTCAAACACTGAAGTTGTGTCCAATCCAGTGATCATTGTAAGCAAGAAATGTGGATTAAGTTTCTAATCCAAACCCCAAGAACCAGCTTCCTTAAGTCTCCTAACCGCATCAGCTGTAGGTCTGACAATACAGCTAGACCCCCTTTACAACCAGCTATTATAATCCTCTGTGAAATAAGAAATTATCTGGCAAGCCCCTGACAATACCAGATCAACACTATGCATCAAAACCCTCTTCGAAAAGTTATTTCAACTACAAGCTAAACGCAAAGGTAATATTTTCAAATTTAAAAGTGTTTTGCTGAAATACACGATTGAAATAGTATCCAACTCCAGCCTTTGCTGCTTTCGAGAGTGAAAAATCTATAAAGACCGTAATGGATCTCTCAATGAACCGGAGATCCTCCTTGCTAGGCTGAAGAGAAATTTACCAAGACACTCCTCAGAAATTGTCTCTAATTACGCAGTATCACGAGCTGCAGATTAGCTTAGCTTTCCCGATGTCACCAGGTAAAGAACTTGTTCGCATCTGAGATGATGTGACAAGAAAAGAGCTTTTATATTTCCCAAAACATTCTTTCATGTAACTGGCAGCCAGATTATTTTTTGCATTATTCATAGATGATTATAAAACATTAACCTTTGATCTGTCAACAGTGTTTGAAAGGCCTACTCAGCCTTCAGGGGGAAGAAAAAAAAGTTTCCACACATTGTATTAAAAAGTCTGTAAATTTACATTTATCAGCATAGTTTATCTAACAGCTTACCACCACTTCCCTCTCTTCCTACTCCTCCCTCCTCTTCTCCTGCCTTTCCGCCCTCCTTTGCATTTCCCAGCAGCCACAGTTCCACCCTCCGCCCTCTTCCTTCACCACATTTTGGCACCCATCAGACTTTTCTGTGCAATGATTTGACTCATCGCCTGACCAACCTAGTGGCCTTCTGTGATGAAGCGACTACATCAGGGGACAGGGGAAGAGCTATGGATGTCATTTATCTGAACTTCTGTGAAGCCTTTGACACGGTCCACACACACACACCCAACATCCTTCTCTCTAAACTGCAGAGATACAGATGTGATGGGTGGACTGCTTGGTGGATGAGGATCTGGTCACATCCAGAGGGCAGTGTCTTGATGTCCAGATGGAGATTGGTGACAAGTACTATCTCTCAGGGGTCTGTACTGTGTCCAGTGCTGTTTAATATCTCCACCAATGACATAGTGGCATCAAGTGCACCCTCAGCAAGTTTGCAGATGACACCAAGCTGAGCGGTGCAGTTGACACGCCTGAGGGGTGAGGTATCATCCAGAGGAACCTGGACAAACTGGAGAAGTGGGCCTGTGTGAACCTCATGAGGTTCAATAAGGCCAAGCGCAAGGTCCTGCATGTATGTTGGGGCAACCCCTGAGGGAGTTGAAGGGGCTGAGGGGGTGAAGGGATTGAGAGCAGCCCTGTGGAGGAGGACTTGGGGGTACTGATGGATGAAAGGCTGGATATGACCTGGCAACATGCATTTGCAGCTCAGAAAGCCAACTATATCCCTGGGCTGCAGGTCCAGGGAGATGAACCTGCTGCTCTGCTCTGGTGACACCTCACCAGGAGTACTGTGTCTACCTCTGGAGTCCTCAGCACAAGAACAACATGAACCTGTTGGAGAAGGTCCAGAAGAGGGCCACAAAAATGGTCGGAGAGATAAAGCAACTCTTCTCTAAGGACAGGCTGAGAGAGTAGAATTGTTCAGCCTGGAGAAGAGAAGGCTCTGGAGAGACCTTATTGCAGCATTCCAGTACTTGAGGGGAGCTTATAAGAAAGTTGGGACAGTCTTTTTAGCAGAGCCTGTTGTGACAGGACAAGGGATCATGGTTTTAAACTAAAAGAGGGGAGATTTGGACTAGATGTAAGGCAGAAATTTTTTACAAAGAGGATGATGAAACAGTGGCACAGGTTGCTTAGAGAGGTGGTAAATGCCCCATGCCTGGAAACATTCAAGTTCAAGTTGGATGGAGCTCTGAGGAACATGATCTAGTTGAAGATGTCCCTGCTCACTGCAGGGGGCTTGGACTAGATGACCTTTAAATGTCCCTTCCAACCCAAAACACGCTACAATTCATTAGCTCCGCAATAGGCACCTTTTTGCTTGGTTAGTTCCCTGGCAGTTTAGCAATCAGATTCAGCAAGTAGTCAGCTAAGACACAGGAATACCTGTCCAACACGGAGAGAAGCAGCATGCCTCTTCTCAGCACAACAGAACCCTCCTATCTGTTCAAGCTTCTCGTGCAATTTCACCCTAAGTGAATACCAAGCAAACAGCGCAGTATTGCTCAGAGGATCCACTTCGGATGCAGGTGAAAGGAGGAAGATAGTATTACCCTTCTGGTAAGAAAATGTAGCTATGAAACAGGTCTGAAATCCTGACAATCAAAACAAATCTGACAAGAAAAACAAAGGAAACCATATTATAGCACTTTTTTTTTTCCTCTTGGTTAATAACCACCGCTCTAAGGTAAGGGGTTAAGTAAATATATTGGTGCTATGAGAAGCAGAAGTGAAATATTTGAGTCTGTTGAAAAGATAGATACAAGTTGGTGATGTACTCTCACAGGCATCCAGATGACGATTCAGCTTCAGCTGCTTGCACTGCATCACTTGGCGCTCCACGCAGCAGGCGTCAGCCATTCAGCCTGAGCCCCGGTGTTATTCAGATGACCTACCCGGCACTGCAAACGAACAGGGGACAGCTGAAACTAACAGTCTGAATGACCGGCAAGTTGCAAGTTTTTCTCAGTCATTGCCTCCAAATAAACTTCTCGGCAAAAAAAGTATGTCTTCTTCACTGAAGAAAATAGGCCTATATTTGCAAGAAGTGTCATCTGCCATAAATACTCTTATCAGCTCTGCTAACAATAAAATTTTGCATAATCTTATCATGTATTTTTTTCCATTAATACTTGGAAAGGCTTACGCAAAACAAATTGTATGTGAGATATTTTTTGCCCACCCACAGCACAGGATACTGAATATCTGGAAGCACAGGAAGGATTGCCAGAGTCTGAAGTCATCATGTTTTCATAGCAGTTTCAAGTTTCAGATAAATAGCTAAGTACACATGCTTATTACACACGTCAGTAGAAGGGCTCTCACAGCCCCTGGACCACTGTGGTAATAACACCAGCCTGAGGCCGGCAATACAGCTGAGTTCATCACTGCTGCCAGAACAGTCATATTTCCTCCATCTTTCTCCTCTTGCTGCTCATCTCCAAGCCAGAATCCAGTTCTTTACTCCCTAATGTTGCTGTTCCTCTCATCTCCCATCGAGCCTATTCAGCTCATTAGCATAGCAGACACTCGTGGGTTTGAGGGTTTGGTGTTAGGGGCTTTTTCAAACTGCTTTCCTGACAGATTGAATTAGCAAATTCAATTGGTTCGCACAGTAGCGAGAGGAAGGAAAGTGGCTGGAAAATGTGACTGCAAATGTGGGTGGAGAAAGCAGTAATTCCTCCCTGCTTGGCTGAGAGCTGTTAGATAGGGCTCATCCCGTCTTGCAGAACAACTGAGCTCCAGCACTCAGGGCAGACCTTGTTACAGGCACAGGCTGGTTAGACAGCTTCCCAGGGGAACGGGGTGAGCCCTCTGCCCGTGCCTCAGGAGATGAGAATCAACTGATGAAACCTACACAGCTTCAGCCTGTAAACAAGAGGCTGGTCATTAGAGGAGCTTGTTGAATGGCCTCACCACCTCCAGTCTCATCCCTGCCTCTTCTGGATCCCCACCCCAGCTCCAGATTGAAGGTTTTCTCCTTAGGAATTTCTACTTCAGCTTTTTCAGACGAAATCTCCATACTTTCAAGGCTTCCACCAGCAGCACTTCACTCAAAGAATCACTGCTGGCACTAAGCATTCACCAAAACGTGTCTGCAAGGCCCTAATCTTGCTCTGCAATCCTGCTGAGGCCTATTAGATGCAAACACTACTACTGTTCTCTTTATACTCTCCAAGAGCATCAGAAAACAGGAATTGGAAGAATACATCATGCAGTTCACCGTACTACAGACAGCACAGCACCAGTGCGGGGTTTGTCACTTTTGGCCCTCGTTATGGGGTATTTGGTTTCGCTTGGTGAAACACAACCAAACTACACAACTAAAGCTGGCTCTCAGCACCCTGCTAAAAATTCCCCACACAGTTGGCAGGGTAGGATTTAAAACCCCACACTATTCTTAGAAGTGTGTATCTGCAGCAGTTGGAAAATGCTGGGTCACAAGCAGCATGTTCTACACCACACTCAAGGCTCCGATCCTGAGTATTTCAGACTCCTTGTGGTTTTATTTACATGAGTTTACTTTTTTAAAAAAACCAAACACAACCCTAGTACTTATCCAGGCACCTGAGCACATTCTGTTAAGAGTCTCATGTTTAACATCACCACAGTAATTACAGTTAAACAATCCACCAAAGTACGATTTTTAAATGAGAGACAACAGAGTTTGTTAAAGCTGCTTTAGGAAACCTCCCACGTTCAGATTTTCATAAAACATTTCCAAAATGCACGAGGGCCAGAATTGACAAGTGTCTGGGAACATGAAAAAGGCTACAAAACACATGTGTAACTGATTAAAAAATAATCAATAGACTTTGACAAAGTTCACGGCGTAATTTTAGAAAATTATCTGAATTTAGCAGAGCAGCATTTATGGCCAGGCTCCACTGCGCATGTACAAACCTACCAGGGCAGAAACGGCAGAGCCTGTGCTGCATTCCGAAACGCCTCTAGAACATTGAAAGATGTCTGACAAGCAGATTCACTATAAAATGGGATTAAAATAATCAATGTTCTAAAAACAGCTGAAGGCAATGCCCAACAGCTGCTTCTTGAGTTTGGTTTTAAAGACTTAATGTATTCATAGTTATGATTAGCAACAGGAAGGGAGTTGTACCAGCAGAAACATAATAGTTCAAGGCTTTTCCTCCCAGAGATTCAGGGGGGGTGTCTACTCAAACAAGTGAAGAAGCTAGAATTGAGCTTCATAATATTGAACAAAACTGAAATGCTCAAATATTGTTTTGCTTCAGTGAGAGGACCCAAGAAATTAATTACGTTTAAAGATCTGCCTAGTATGGAACTACTTCTCCAAAATTCCCCTTCAAGGCAAAATTTTAGTCTTTCCTGAGAGCTGCCAGAAGTTTTGTCAGGAACTTCCTCTAAGAGCCTAAAAATTTACACTTTTTAAAAATAATTTCTAACACTGTAAAATTTGATGGAGGGACGTGAGACCTTTTTCTTCTCCCTTCCCAAGCCGATACATAAATTTAAGCATACTGGCTAATACAATCTGGACTCTGACTAAAGTGTGAAAGAAAGCATCTTAAATTTTATTCACCTGATTAGGGCCAGCCCTCCCAAAGCCGATACATAAATTTAAGCATACTGGCTAATACAATCTGGACTCTGACTAAAGTGTGAAAGAAAGCATCTTAAATTTTATTCACCTGATTAGGGCCAGGCAATCCCACATGCTAAACAAGTCATTAGATCAAAGATTTAGTGACCAACAAGAACTGAGAGGCTAGGAAGCTACAGATGCATGAGCCTCAGAAGGAAAATAAGCAGTGAGAAAGTCTCCCACAGACACGCTACACACACCTAGTCTGGTAATTACACGTACCCCTAGATGCAATATTTAAACATGTACAAGTACCCACAAAGACACCTCATATCTTTACTAATTAAAAATTAATTTATAT
>NW_010426125.1:13862-18325 GCF_000710305.1 Buceros rhinoceros silvestris | reverse complement strand
ATGAGCAGCCAGTTTCTTCAGGAGAATGCTGCGGGAAACAGTGTCAGATGTCCACAGCCCTTTCCTCATCCACTAATCATGCCATCTTCTCATAGAAGGAGATCAGGTTGGTCAAGCAGGACCTGCCTTTCATAAACCCATGGTGAATGGGCCTGATCACCTGGTTGTCCTGTACATGCCTTCTGATGGCACTCAAGATGATCCACTCCATAACCTTCCCTGACACTGAGGTTGGACCGACAAGCCTATATTTCCCCAGATTCTCTTTCCGGCCATTATTGCAGATGGGCGTCATTTGTTAACCTCTTGTTAACTGGGACCTCCCCATTTATCCAGGACTACTGAGAAATGATAAAGTGGCTTGGTGAGCACTTCCACTAACTCCCTCAGTACCCTCGGTGGATCCCATCCAGCCCCATAGACTAGTGCACATCTAAGCAGTGCAGTAGGTCACTGACCATTTCCTCTTGGATTATGGGGGATTCATTCTGCTTCCTGTCCCTGTCTTCCACTTGAAGGGGCTGGGCACTCAGAGAACAACAGGTTTCATGACTAAGGCAAAGAAGGCATTCAATACCTCAGCCTTTTCCTCATCCTGGGGATGAGGATGTTTCCCCCCACATCCAGTAGAGGATAAAGATTCTCCTTAGGTATCCTTTTGCTGATAATATATTTATAAAAACTTTTTTTATTGTATTTTATGGTGGTGGCCAGGTTAAGTTCTAGTTGGGCTTTGGTCTTTGTAATTTTCTCCTGAACAGCCTCACAAATTCCTTATAGTCTTCCTGCGTGGCCCGCCCCTTCTTCCACAGGCCATAGACTTACCTTTTCTTCCTGACTTCCAGATAAAGATCTCTGTTTAGCTAGGCTGGTCTTCCCTGCTGCCTCACCTTACAGCACACAAGGATGGCTTGATCTTGTGCCTTAAAGATTTCCCTCTTAAAGAATGTCCAGCCTTTCTGGACTCCTTTGTTCTTCCGAACTGCCTCCCAAGAGACTCTGCCAACCAGTCTCTTAACCAGACCAAAGTCTGCCTTCCAAAAGTCCAAGGTATCAGTTCTACTGACTCTCCTTCCTACTTCCTCAAGAATTGAAAACACTGTTGTTTCATGATCACTGTGGCCAAGATGGCCTCCAACCTTTATGTCACCCACAAGCCCTTCTCTGTTCACAAAAACAGGTCTAGCACCTTTCCCTTGTAGGCTCCCTCACCATCTGTGTCAGAAAGTTGTTTTCCACACACTTCAGGAACCTCCTAGACTGTTTCCTCTTTGCTGTATTGTATTTCCAGAGGAACCTGGTAAGTTGAAGTTCCCCAGGAGAACCAGTGGTAGTGATTGTGGGACTTCTCCCAGATGCTTACAGAATATTTCGTTTACAACTTCATCCTGGCTGGGTGGTCTATAACAAACTCCCACCATGATATCTACCTTGCTGACCTTCCCCCTGATTCTCACCCATAAACGCTCAACCCTATCATCACCATCATTATGCTCTAGACAGTCTAAACACTCCTTAAGACACAGGATCACTCCCTCGCCTCTCCTTCCTGGCCTATCCCTTCTGAAGAGTTTATAGCTGTCCAACAGAGCACTCCAGTTGTGTGAATCATCCCACCATGTTTCTATGATGGCAACTATATAATAGTTTTCCTGTTGTACAGCGGCCTCAAGCTCCTCGTGTTTGTTGCTCATGCTGCTTGCATTGTTGTACATGCCCTTTGGCTGGGCTATTGATCCAGTCACCTGTTTGTGGTCTGCGTATCAGGCCTTCTATTCCCTTCAGAAAGGAGTCACCTATGACAATGACCCTTCTCTTTTTCTTTGTAGAGGCAGTTTTAGTGTAGAGCTTATTCCAACTTAACCTTGGTGACACTTCAGAGCTAGATGAATCATTGTCCTCATTATTGATTCATTCCTCTTCCAGGGCTTCATACCTGTTGTGCAGGGACACCTGGGAAGGTGGGGTTGTTGCTGAGAGGATGTGCCTGCTGCATCAGGCAGGAACTTGTCATCATTGCCCCCTGCTCTTCTGGTCACTATATTCAGTCAGATGTAGAGGAGACAGGGAGTCCTCCATGTTATGCATCCCAGCTGACTTTTGGGCCCGTCTCAGGGAAGGTAGCATGTGGTTACAGTGATCAATCTCCCTCTCACACTCCCTGATACTCCTCAACCTGCTCACCTCCTCCTGGAGCTCTGTCACTAAGTGGAGGAGCTCCTCTACATGGATGCATCTCCCCCAGGGGTGCTCACAGCTGCCATCCAGTACCCGCGTCACAGCAGGGCACACCCTACAGCGTAATGCCTGAGTGGCTGCATGTCTCCCCTGGAGGTCCATCTGGGCAGCTGTGTCGCTCATGGTGGGCATAGAGCTTAGAGAGGATGTGGCCTTCTGCCAGGTGGAAACAATTGCTCCCTGGTCTAAGCGGGCAGAGCTTCAGTGTCTTTCCCCCATGTCCTTCCACACAAACAGTGCAAACTGCACCATGCTCTCTTTGCCCGCTCTGGTCTCTGTGATCCTGGCCACTGCACTCCTGGTCTCTGTGTTCCCTACGGGCTTCTTTTATAGGTGTGGTCCAACGCCTCATCAGCCTCTGCTGGTGTTTCCCTGCCTCAGGATATATGTTTAGACCTGGCTGGTGACTAAAGCCACATAGTCATTTTATTTCCTCCAGGAGGAGAAAACAAAACAACTACTTAAGG
Organism: Buceros rhinoceros silvestris; assembly: GCF_000710305.1. NCBI lineage: Eukaryota > Metazoa > Chordata > Aves > Bucerotiformes > Bucerotidae > Buceros > Buceros rhinoceros. The sequence continues at coordinate 15,620 of NW_010426125.1, read as the reverse complement.
GTCAAAGCAGGGGATGAAGAAAGGATAAGCACTCCCCCTTGCAGCCACAGGCAGAAACCAGACTCGACTAGGGGAAACAAAATCAATTTAATTCAAAACAACCAAAATCACCAATTAAATTAGGATATGACAGAAAGAGAGAACAACATGATCTTAAATACACCTTCTTCCCACCCCTCCCTTTTCCCCAAGCCCAGCTTTACAACCTCTTTTACTCCACCTCTACCCCCAACCTCCAACTCTTCTGTGCTTCTGTGATGCCATAAATGTGTCGTATTTTGTTAGTAGCCTTTAGTCTGTCAGACTCTAATATTTCCTTAGGTTTTTCAGTTTCTCTTATTAACCAGTGAGAAAATAATACATAACTTATCTCAGTTACTACCTACCTGCTCTATTTTCTGCAGAAACTGACACATTCATGCAGACTGACTGAATACTGCCAGGAGCAGGGATCTGCCAGCAGCCAGATGCAACATCCAAGACACTGAGGTGTTCTTGGTGAGAACGCTTTCTTAAAACTCCACAAGATACTCTTTGGTATTTTTTTCAAGAATGCCGCTGATAAAAACTGGACTGGAAAGAAGACTAGACTAAGGGATCTGACAAGAAAGGGCACAATGCGTAGGAGAAAAGTTTTCAAGCTTTCTATTTAGTCAGAGTTGCCCATCATATATCCAAATTTCCCCACGTATAAAATTTACTTTGATCCAGTTTAATATGCTTTTAAAGCACTGATTTCAAGCTTGGGATACACTGATGCCTTTTGGTGCATTCACTCTGAAGTTTGGCTCTCATCTCAGTGCATCTCAATGTACCTTCACCTGCAGCTGTATTACGGTGATTTCAAGATGACTGGCAAACATCAAAGTATTCATCTTTTATGCATTTCTATTTTTAAAACTCTTATAAAATTCATTCATACTGTAACCAGCATCTCCATGTCCTAAACTGAAATGCAAATAGGATACTCTGACTCTAAGTTTTAAGATAACAATATACTGGGTTGCATGTCCAAGCTCTGAGAACAGGGCTGCAGAGGCAGCCCCTGTGAGAAGGGGCCAGGGTAGCTGGCTCCAACCAACACACCTCAGGGCATAGCTGAGTCCAGCAACCAAGACGGTGGTGCCTTGGGGAAATCTTATTTAAGAAAAGGCAAAAAACACTGCTCAGGTGCTGAGGAGTGAGGAAAAAAGTGAGAGAAACAACCTTTCAACCTGAGCACAAGAGGAGAAATAGGGAAGGAGTCACTCCAGGTGCCAGAGCAGACATTCCCAAAGGGACAACAACCAAGAAGTATATACACAGGAACAGAGAAGAAGTGTGGGATGGAGAGGCAAAATATAAATCAAAATGTCCAAACCACAACCTCCCCACCCCCCACCACCCCATTCCATCATGAAGGGCACAGAGTGTATCTGCTGCAATAACAATGGGGAGAGGTGTCTGTAGAGCCCGTAGAAGGTGGGGTGGGGTGTCTTCCCTACCTGTTCTAATTATCATTTCTTCGTTTTGTTGTTGTTTCCCAATATCCAAATTAGTAATTAAATATTTACATTAATTAGCAATAAATTAATTTCCCAAAGTTGAGTCTGTCTTTCCCACAACAGTAATTGGTAAATGATCTCCTCTGTCGTTATCTCAAACCGTGAAATTTCTCACTCTTGTTTTTCCCATTTCCCTTCCTGTTCTGTTAAGGGGATGGAGGGAGCGAGTGGCTGGATGGAGGCTTGGACGCGGGCCCAAGCCAAACCGACACAA
>NW_010426125.1:0-13805 GCF_000710305.1 Buceros rhinoceros silvestris | reverse complement strand
GCGAGTGGTTGGGCTGCCACCAAGGGCCAACCAGCCACAGACAGGGGCCTTCTGACAGGCGGCTGGGTTCTTGAACCCCACATCTTCCAGAGCTGCAATAAAGGAACACTTGATCATTGATTTGACTTTGTGTATTCACTGGAAACAGTTTGTTGGGGATGGTATCAGTAATACTGTTAGGAGACATTAATGTTTTAGGTTATTTTTTGTTTATTTCTCAACACAGAATATTGGTTCTAAAGAGTGTAACAAAATCCCAGCTGAAACTGCCTTTTGGCAGCAAAGTGCATGTAAGCACAAATAACACAAGGGAAATGCCTGGGATGGTAGATATCTAGCTTCCCCTGCAAAGGAGACAGAGTGGTGGAGGGTTCAGCTAGACTCCTCAAGTTATACCTTAATTTATGTATATATTTTATATATGAACATTGGCTCTTTTTCTTTCCACAATATCTTTCTAAGAATCGATATTCCAATTTCATCTAAACAGATAATCATGGGCCTTAAAGGGCAGGAAACCAGGGACGAGAAATCTGCTACTTACCACTTAGTGCTGTAGTGCTTACAGTTTAAGGAGTGGGGCTCGATGACTTGGAAGCAAAGCTTTGCCTTCAACCATGACCTTCCCATCATCTCCTTGAACTGCCGGCATGGGTTAAGTTCAGAAGTTCTTACTGGAGATTGCCTGTGGGTCTGAGCTTAAAGCTGACCTCTAGTTTGAGTGCAAAATTCAGTGTGGATTTAAGCCTCGGTAATACGAGCTTTCTGAAGAGATGATTTATTAAAGTACTGTCTATATGAATGGAAAAGTTAGGCTTCTTTGTTCTGCAGTGTGTTTACAGGGAAGTCACTGTTTTTGTTCTTTGTCTGCCTTTATTTGGCTTCCTGAAGTATAATAATCTAGTCCTCAATTTTATATAGTGTTCCTAAGGGACAGAAATATTACTGCAAAATCAGAGAGGTGTCAAAGGTCCAAAGACTTACTGGTTTTAAAAATGTTAAGACTCTTTGCACAGAAACATCTCTTTCAAGGCTTATTGACAGCTGCTGATTCAGAAACACATGCAATAAAGCAGCTAGTCAACTCGATAAAGTGGCAATAACAAATAATGAACACTCCATTAGGAATGAGAACATCTTGTCATCTTGAGGAGTAAAAACTACAGCACTTAAGGCCACATTCCCATCAGCTTCTGAATATTTTATCATAGACATCCAAACTTACTCAGACATTGGTTTAATTAATGTTAAAGAAAGTGTTTCACAGGGCTTTATCACAAGGTAAAACCACAAAAACGGGAAAGTGCATTGAGTGTAGTATATAACTGAAATAATTGCTATAGACTAAAAGTGCTACAAGCTCAGATGAGAATAAATGTTTGATAAACATATCCAATATTCTTAGGAAAGCTAAAAAGACAGACATATGTTCTTTATCCAACAGGCTCCTATAAGAACAGTACATTCTATCACAAAAATAACATTTTATCTGTGACATTGCTAAGAGCAGATTAAATGAACTGTGAAGTGTTGTCATGTATTTAAAAGTGTTGTGAAAATACTGTGTAGTTCTGCTTCTAAGTGGTATAGTGACTTGGTTTACTTCTTTAATTCAATGGAGAGTGGATGTTAATGTAATGACAGACACTCCCTGTGAGTGACAAATAGCACGCACGCGTTCTGTGCATCATATCATCATGTACGTTTAGGCTGAGCAGACTGAGGACATGTACATTTTTGAACATGCCTATCTGTGTAAAACTAGAGTATACAAGATAAGTAAAGCAAATTCTACTGCTCTTGTCTAAACTTGATCAAAAGATTAAAAGCAGATGAGCTATGGTAAAATTAAACTCAGATATCATCCACAACACATATTGCATCTGTGCACTAACACACTCTATTTCCCATCTGAGTAAATTAGCCTTCATTTAGATCTGTGATAGCTGTTTCCAAGCAGTTCATTTTATCTCTACTTACTCCTGCAATTTAGACATCCCATAGAACCTAAACATGAGCGCAGACTTTAAAACCACAGAATTTGGAAAGGAACTATAAAAGCATGCTCTCATGGCGGAGAGAGTTAATTTGTTTCTATTAGCCAATCAGCTATGAGTGAACAAACACAAGTGGACAAACAGGAAAAAGAGGAGTTACACTGAGTTTATGACTGAAAGAGAAGGCACATTTAGGAAAAGACACTCTGGAAGGCTCAGACCACATGGCACAGATTATTCCTAGGTGTTGCTTATAATAAGTTTGTATAGGTGGTTTATTTCTTGCGTCTGGACCTACACTCGCTTGTGCTATCAAAATTAGAGAGTAGTTGTCCTAGAAGCCTTTTGGCAGTCCTTTTGTTTTGTGGTTGCACTACAGATTGACCATCAAAAGATTTCTTTGATGACAGATTCCCACACAGCAGCCAAGGCAAGCATCAACACCCGGCTGTCAGACCGCTGGATCACAAAATTGAAGTGCCGTGAAGATCAAATCAGAGCCTACAGAGATGACAGTGAGACCAAAGAAAGGGAAAGTTATGAAACCCACTTGGACCATGGGAACCACAACAGGGAAACTTAATCACAGCAGATTTGTACGTGTCAGAAAATTAAGGCTTGGGACTTTTAAACAAATCTTTGTGATTCTTTGAAGGATAAACTGCAGGGGCAAGAATACAATAATGTCCAGTATACATTATCTGTCTGTCCAGTGTACAGATACATAGAAACAAAAATATTTCTGACATTAAAACCCCAGGAAAATCACTGCTCTGTGGATACTCCTGGCAATCACATGATTTTGGTACAACGGCATGAAATACTGAGGAACACAGGCAGTGTTTATCTGTGATGAGAGATCACTCGCCCTAGGCGAGTTTAGCTTGCTGTGACTGATTAGAATCAGTACAGAGAATGATGCAGAAGTCATCCTCAGTCCTGTATTATCTTCCTTCCAATACTCCTTAAAGCTTTCCTTTGTCACAATGGCTACGAGAACCTAGACCACATGGCACCTATTTGTATGCAGGGGTAATGAGGATCCTCTCATTGTCTTCCACACGCCCATATTTTCCTGTCTCTGCAGGCTACGAATTATCGATTCTGAGGCATAATGTCACCTATTCTATGCCCTATTTGCACATAGTGTCTGTTCATGCATTTGATTCCCGTATATTACAATATGAATATTACAGTACAAAACTATTCTTATTTTTTATAATATGGCATATTGCAAAGATTTTCTTCCCTAAAGAGGTTCATAGAAGGTAGATATTGATGTCTTTTACTGTCAACTTATTGACTATATTTTCTATACCTCTACAAATTTACATTTGATAGTTTTATAGACCTCCAGGACTCCTGTTCTTGGCAGGCCCCGGCCGCCCCATGCCCGGGTCTGTGATGTCTGGAGGTAGAGCAGTGACTCTTTCATGGGCACCCCCTTGCCGTGGGGAAGGAGCTTGCGTGCCCTTGTGAGGTTGAGAGCTGTGCTGGTGGTGGCATGTGCCTCCGGTGGGGTCTCCCAGGCCAGACAGGTCTCAACTGAAGGGTCAGACAAAGTGTGTACATGGGCAGGATGGGCTCACTAGCCTTCGGGCAGCCATCCTAGGAGAAGGACAACTCTGACTCCAAACCCAGGCAGATGGAGCTCATTTAGCCTTGTAAGGCATCCATCATCTAAGAGAAGGATACTCTAACCAAACCTACGACCCGAGGACTTCGCTGTCACCGTCCAAGCTCGCTAGGCCCTGGCAGATGAACCTCGGGTGTAAAGGGTGGAGTCAGTTCCACGCACGCTGGTGCCTCACCTAAAAAATCTACCGCGCATGCCTGAAGGGTGCACTCATCGCTTGCAGTGAGCATGGGAAAAGCCCTTCCCAGATCTTCGTTCACGAAGCCAAGCCATGATGATGATGATGATTTTTATAATTAAACTGGTTTATGAATGCCTACATTTACTGTGATAGATTTATGTAGTACATTTATAGGGTTGATTATGCTGTGGCTTTGTACCAAAATCTAACCGCTATGATAAGAATTGAGATGGAACCAGGCTTCTTGTAGGTTTATTTTACCTCTTCTAATTAGATCCAGGTTGGTATTATTTTCTGAGCAATTGACAGAGATACAGAATACTTTCCAAATCAGTTAAAAAAATTTAAAATCCAGCATTTATCCCCCTAACCATATCAATACAGCCAACAAAAATGTATAATCCAGTAAAGAACAGATGAATTAGTGGGTTTTTTTTAAAAAAACAAGTGTTCTGTTTCACTAAACCAGTTATTCCAAGGCAGCAATGTTGTATTCGTATCTGAACTGAGCCTCGGAAGAATGTCCACGTGCTTTATTTAACTTCATTTTAGACATCTTTAATGAAGAGAAGAATTCACATAATTATAATCATCCTTCAGGAATAAAAAAAATATGCATATAACATAGTAAATTCCATTAAACTTTTATTACCTTTTGAATGTGTTAATAGCTACATGATTCAAAGATTGGGAAAAAAAAAGTGAAGAAGCCAGCTTTATGTTCACATTTATGTATGATCACTAGCTGTAACCCAAGGCTTTTTTATAATATAAAATATTCTTTTAATTTGTCCTTCAGCCAGGAAGGTGTAAGTAGTTGTATGTACTTATACAATAGCTGTGATAGGAATGCATCTCATGACTGTTGTTATTTCAGTCATTTAAATGTTTCTACATCCTTAGTAATGAGAAGATACTAAGGTGGTGTTCTACTGAACAGTGTCGCTGTTTTGTTAATTCTCAATCATTGAATTTTTTATTTACACACACAGAATGTTTGATGTTGGAAAGGGCTTTAGGAGGTCACCTAGTGTGCAAGCAGGCCAGGACCAGGTCCAGCTTTTGCATACCTCCAAGGTGGGGAGGCTCTATAAACTCTCTGGGCAACCAGTGCTGGTGCTTAGTCCAGAGTTATATACAGGCTTTTCCATGAGTTTTTATACATATACTTATCTTACATGTACGTAATAATTTCATACTCGGAAGACCTATAGGAGACAGGAGATATTATTCAAGAGATCTCAAATTCTCAAAGGTAGTGAGAGACCTCACATGGTGTTCCTCTCCTCTACCCTCAGACACTGATGTCTACACTACTTTCCAAGACATGAATCACCTTCTTCCAGTTTTTCCCTGGAGAAGTGATCAACTCATTCAATCTGAAGCTTGTGGCTCAGATATCTGCACGTGGGACAGTCACCTGAAGAATCCATTATAGTCAAAGAAATAAACATTTTGTAATGGGAAGCCTTTTGAGAGCTTTAGAAGCAATGGAAAGAATTTATGATTAGCACATCACATTAAATAATGTTTATAGAGTGACTACTTATTAATCAAAAGTGTCACTAATAATTAAATGGAATACATACAGAAGATCACCAAAAGTTTTCTTAAACTAGACTGATTTGCTCAATTAAAACATCCGTATTAGAGATGTTGGTACCACTGACCATAACAAGAAAAAAAAAAAAAAGAGGAAAGCAGTGTACTCTTCCTACAGTTAGTGCCAAGCAAGTGTAAACACCTTCTTCTGTTCCTTCTTTCATCATCTTTCACCATTTCTGATTGTCTTCTACTCTACTTTTGTTTTTCTTTAAGAACTTCTTTGGGGCTTGTTTCAGTTTCATTCTGCTGCATGTTATTCAATGACCCCTCTTTTTTTCCCCTCCTTCCAACTCATCATGCAATGCTCCACAGTTTCCAGATTAAATGTATTGGAATTACTGCACTGTGTTACATAAGGTACATGATGATCTCTGAATTTATTTGGTGGGCACCAAGAAAATGGGTTATTTGCAATAGAAACCAATGTACTAAAATTTAAGATTTTGTCAGATATTAAAAATATACTCTTAAAAACTAGGGCACACCTTCAACTAGAGTAAACAGCAATAATTCCATTGTCTTAAATTTACTGATGTACCCCTGAGAAACTGTTTATTGCAGTCTGCTTTGGAAGTAAATACGTTGTGGTGATTTGCTTAAGCCAATAGCCTGTGAACAACTTTCAATGGCAGAGAGAATGAATTGGATAGAGAACCACTGCCCCTTTACCCCTACAGTGAGAAAAGCTCTTCTGCTTTGCAAATAGGATCTTGAATAACATCAGCCATGCTAGATTTGTGTCAGTGGGATGGCACACATCACTCTAAGGGAATGAAAGGGAACACCAGCAGGCAACCTAACTGGCAGTGTGTTTACTTCAGCGCTATTCGTATATTCACACCAGCTGAGGATCTGGCTCCTGAAGTTTCCTTTCAGTCCAAGAAAGCAAAGCGCCTCATCACAGAAGAACAAACTGCTCACAGTGGGTGCCATTCAAGATGCAGTTCACAAAAGCAGAAGTACTTTGGAAATACTGGGAAAAAAATGAAAGGACAGTGGTTTCGTATACATTTCACTGAAGTACTCTTTTCCCAGATTCAGGTGAATCACCAAAGAACCATAAGATTTACTGCCACTTCACAAGCTACTGAGGAGGCAAAAACCTGAATAGTTACTGATGATTATGTTTGAAAATTAATAACATTCTGTTAACATTTATGTTGTGTCATAAAAATCATAGAGTGTGGTTTGTGGAGATGAGATTTGCTTGTTTTCATAATTCAAGAAACTCCCTTTCTCAAGCAGGCAGGCCACCCACTCAGTAAGTGTACAAATCAAAAAGAGGCAGATCCCGTTAAGATGAATGTAGTTCAACAGTGCAGAAAACATGCTTTGTTACAGAAAAATACTTCTCTAGCAAGGTATATGAACAAGTAAAGTAACGATATCAGACATCCACATATTTCTTTATCAGGAATTGATTTAATTTATAGGCTAAGCTCAAAAAATGCTTACAGAAGTATCATTGTTCAATTACACACTGTTCAAATTATGCTGTTTATTATTTTTTAGGACGAGCAAATTTCTTGAGCCTCATTTTCTGTGTACTCGTAAGCATCACAGGCCTAATTCATGCTACAGAGGAGACTTTGAGATAGGTTAGATTTTGGAAAGGTGGCACTGAACAGCAGGTGACTACTCAGCTATATTGCCTAAGAGCAGTTTTGCTGGCTCAAAGAGCAGCTATGCTGGAGTAACAGCCTGTCTCTGTGCTTCCTCTGCATGTATGTACATGTGGGAGAGTAAAATATGAAGGACAGGAAAGAAGTTTGGCTGTAGTAAGTCCACATTGCAGCAATCCTTTCCCTTTGTAGCAGGCCAGCACAGTAGCAGTCAGTGAAGAACTGCAGTATGTGCTGCTGTGACTTGTGCCAGGAAACATTTCTGAACAGCAGAAATGCAGAAACCCACTGATGCAGGTGGCCCCATGCTTGTAGCAGTGGGCAGTGGATCAGCATTCGGTGACACTGAGGAACTTGCATTTCCCTGCATCTCATTATCTTCTAGAACATTCATGTGTTAAAAATCTGCACCTGATTTCTACCCAGTTCCTTGGAAAACAGTCTCATCTCTCCTTTTTTGATTAATTTAAAAACAAAACGAAACAGAAAAAACCAAAAAAACCTGCAAATGTAAATGGCGTGAAGGAGAGAAAGACAAAGGCTTATAGAAAGAGCTTCTAGAAAGAAACCAGAAGTGAGAGAGGGCAGCATGCTAAGATCAGCATTCATTTACTTACTGAACTTGGTTGTTCATTCTGTCAGAGCTCTGCCCGCTGTTCCTGGAAAAACATCTCTGCTGCCAGAAGAAATTCTAAGACAATATAATAAAGATGACAGTGCTTAAATAGCCACCTGTTTGAGCTAATAATTTTTAACTTTTTCTGAGGTAATTAAAACTCAGCTTAGAAAACTCTCTAAATATCCGTCTCTCAAATGAGGGGCTGGGGGTGGGAATGGAAAGGGAAGTAAAATTTTCCCCCAAATGAAGAGAATACTATTTGGTCTGTATTAGAAACAGCACAAGCTACAACTTTTCTACACAACTGCTTCTCTGGCACCCCTCCTACCCTTGGCAGGCCCAGCTACAGGCATAAGAAGTCATGCAGGTTGATCAAAACCCCATGTTCCTGGGCTCCTGAGGTTGACCTGTTACCCTTCTCCTCCATCACACCACATACCATCTTCAGCAAGCAATTTTCTTAACCTGTCTCCCACTGGGTCCACTTTCATATAACTCCAGGTAAACTTGCATTACACAAACCTACAGGTGAGCAATTTCTGCAGAGCACATTGAAGCTGTTCCTACTTGAGGAAACAGGTTGGAGCTCCAAAGCCTTCCCTGGTAGACCCTATGTCAGGGTCTGCTTGTGCAGTGGGGTGGGGTTTCAAACAGCAGACTTAAAAGAACAGGAACAAGCAGGATCTGGGGGAGTGGTGAGCTTTATGGGACTGGCTATAGGAAACTGGGACCGACTTATTGGTTTTTTGGAAGGCCATCTTAGGCCCAGACTCTGTATCTTACCTTGAACCTAAAGTTTACGTGACACCATTGTCATTACATTCTCTGCTCTGCACTGGAATCATCAGTCTGTGTGCACTTTCAAAAGCTGTCTTCAAAAGCTATCTGGACTGTATAGGTGGTCAACATGCTTTCTGCATGGCCAACATCTGTTCTTTATCAGCTGTAAACAGTGGAATTAAAGTGGTTAAATAGCATGCGGTTATCTCTGGAGCCAAAATAATGCCTCACTACACATGCATAAGCCAAATATTCACACTTTAAGGTACCAGCAAAATCATGAAAGGTAAAACGTTTCCGTGATCTTTGTTGCCATATGTTCAAAGGATAAAAATCTAGACAGAATTAATCATCTTCTGTATAATGCAAGTATTAATTGGAGTGAGACTAATCAGCTGCCTAGCTTTGATGAGAAATGAGATATCCTCCTCGTCTCTTTTTAAAATGAAAGATTTACTACTTAATTTTAATGGCATTTTAAAACGTTTCCTACTCTTTTAATCTGTGGTACTACTTTAATACAGATACTTCTGCAGCAGAAAAACTCTCTGCAAACTGATTGTGATATACAAGATGAAGGAAGATCATTTTTCAATAAGTCGTAGGAGTCAACAGTAAGCTGAATATGATGCTCTGCTAATGAGCTCAATTAATAAATTTGGACTATGGCTTTAAAATGTCAACAGCTGATGTAAACTCTAATAAATTATATTATAATTAGAGTCTCTGACTATAAAATCTTCATTACAATATCTTTAAAAATCAAACAAACTAATATACACCACAATTTGGTGTGCTGACACAGGAAGGCCATGTTGATTACCACATAGTAATTAATATATGTATCATTAATAATTTCTGAGGCTTAAAACAGCTGTAGTGTATGTAAACTATATAGTAATGGCAAAGGGTCTTTCTAGAAACAATTAAGTTCTGCTGAATGTAAGAAAAAAATCTGCTCTTTCTAGTGTATGAGGTTTTATGAATGATACTCACTGCTCTCACTGTCCATGGTATTGGCAGGATTAGTATAGCCACCATGTGTCGAGAGTATAAACCACTCATTATATAAGCATTGTTCTTTGTTAGAAGTTGATTTAAATGAGAAAGCTGAACCTTTTGAAAACTTTTCTATCAAGGAAATAAGTAGACAAGTTCTCCCTCAGATCTTGACAGATTTGGGAGGTTCTAAGATAGCTAGAAGACTGTTAGTACATGTATTTTATCAGTTAATGCCATGAGAACTTCAAGAGAAAAAGCTTAATGGAAGTGTCATGGACTGCCTCAAGTCTCCTGAGGCTTATGTAGATCAGTCTGTAGACTAATTTGTAGACTAATCTTTCATAGCATGATTTAGTAAACTGTACTGGTTCCATGCAGTTCTAGCACAATATGATTTAACTTAGAAATCAAAATAGAGGATCAGTATTTTGAGTAACAATGGGATAGATAGAATTTAATCAGCAAAGATTTGCCAGGATCTAAATACACCCTCAGGACCTTAGCCTGACTGCTGATGCTGATTTTCTATTGAGGAATTAACTTTACCTTAATAATACATTAAAATGTCATCAGCTCTGTGGGGAAAAGGTTTCCTTACATACCTTTATATTAACAAGCAACAAAAAAAATTTGCCTTTCTCAATCTGTGTCTTTTTAGTATTGTAAGTTTAGATTTTGTATAAAAATGAGATTTTCGTTTCATATAATTTTGTTTAATTTGAAACTTTTATAACCTTACACATGCTGCACATTAAAAAATATTTTTGAAATAAAAAATTCTTTATGGTGAACAATTGAACCCTTGTGCACATTATTAAGGATTATTAAGGATTAACAAGAATGATTCTTTGCATAGCAGTTTTGTCCATAATATCCATACTGTAAGTTCTGAATTACTCTACCAAGAGTATGCTAATACTTAGGGAAATATTACAATGCTGAACGTGCTCAAGGCGAGTGATTTCAATGGAAATGCACAGGCCTGTGTTAGTTCTGGATCTAGACTGTTTCCACAATGTCAAGGTATCAGCTAATTCATAATCAATGATCTAGCTACTGCTGAGCCACCCTAAAATATTTATGAAGGTTCTGCAATACCTTACACTAACCTATTAAAAGTCTGAGTTAGTATCCTAAGTTATTTTGCAAGTGAAATTAATTTTTAAGTCTCAGTCTGCAGCAATGTAACAAAACATAAATGAACTAGAGACAAAACGTGCCAGTGGGAGTGCTTTAATTCTCCTCTTGATACTAGCTTTGCCTGTGTTGGTTCCCACAAGTAAATCATCTAATTTTCTGCTTCCTATTTCCCCATCCAAATCAAAGATGGTAAAACATACCTTGTACAGTTTGTAGGAAACTTGCAATGATTCCTGCCTTACACATTCGGTAGCCAGACCAAAGTTTTGGCATATGGAGATAACACGGAGAGAAGATCCGTCAACCTTCCATCTACTGGACCAAAAGTCTAGAGTAAGAATCAAGTATTGTTTTGCCCTGGTAGTATTATTCAGTTAGAGCATAGTGCTATGCTGAGACTGCAAGAAACAACTCTCATGCCAACCACCCTGACCATCTCCTGTCATATGCTCCACACTTCCCCTTCCTCCATGTGACCCAAATCCCCTGCCTGCATTCTTCATCAAGGCCCTTCCCTAATGGAAAAAATCTGTCATTAAGGAGAGGGAAGGGGAAGCCAGGGGCAGAGGTTCCCCCTCGCTGCAAAGACTGCTCATGCTGGTCCTCCTGTCAGTCTTTCTTCCTGATAGCCATTCAGTAAAAGGTACACCCAGCTTAAATATTTGTTTCTGAAATACAAAAAAAAAATTCGAATGCTGAAAGAGTAAACAGTGGGAGGATAAGCCTTGTGTGTGGATGGAAAACCAAAAGGAGGAAAAACCAGCTCACCAATTGCTGAGAAAAAAAGCTTTGCATGATTAGTTATTTACTTGGAAAGAAAAAACAAAAAGTCATTTTGATATATCCCTACAACACGAGTGTAACACAAATTTGTCACAAACCAAAGATATTTAAAATGGAAGTTACACTAATGGCCAAAGAAGTCCTTGATCATAAGACGATTAATGATGAGAAAATTACACTTAACAAAGTTTTGTTTATGGCTGTGCTATAGAACAGATGCGTAAATGTCAAGCACCTGCCATCTTCCTGAAATCATACACGTAAGTGAAACCACCGAGTAATAGAATACATGCTTTTCCTAAAATCTAAAGCAGTGGTTGCTACTTCTGTGTATTTTTCAGATGAAATTTCCACATTCACCCTCTCTTTTGCAAACTACTAATTCCAATGCAAGTGCATGCAAACTTATGTTTGCACCTTCATAATCCACTGGTTACTGTCGAAACTGACCACAAATCCCTATTTTCCCAAGAAAAAATTCACGTTTCAGCACAGTGATCCAGTAAAGTGACTTGCTGTTGAACTACTAACCCCTTAAATAACGACTGAACGACAGATCCACACTGTGGTCCTCGCATCCACCTCGAATCCTGCCCTGTTCTGTTGGGAGTCCAGGTAAGGGGCAACTTAGTGAAAGGCAAGTAGGAGCTAGATTTATGGCTTAATTTACATGCAGTCAGCTTAAGCAAGGACAAATATATTCTCAGTAAGCATCAGATGATCCCAGAGCTCAGTGGATGCTTTTTAAAAGTTAGCTGGGAGACTGACTAAAGTAAACCAGAGGGCTTTGGTCAAGCAGACAGGTTCAGAGTAAATTTTACACCTGAGTGGGCCTGCTAATACAGGAGAAGCTTAAAGCATTAGAGATGAAAAGAAGCCCAGTTTGAAAAGGCTGTGATTGGTAACAGAAATCAAGAAACTTCAATTAGATTTGCCCTCAAGGAGATGTCTGAAGCTGCAATATGGGTACAAATTGTGTTGCATTGAGAAAATACAGAAACTGTTCTCTTTCAGAACCACAAAAACTACTTTGAACAGATAATAGGCCTACTAGCATATCAAGTGGAACAAATTAAAACTGTCAACTTTACAGCAACAGTTTTAAATTGGTAACTTAGCATGACCCTAAAGCGGAATAGAAATTAGATGTTCTGATAATGTTCAGAAAAGTGAAAGCAGAGATCGACAACCTACCCTAGCAAACAGCAAAGTTGCAACACTCAGAGCCTTTCTACGAAGCATTGGCTCACCCACACAAAACACAGCTTCAGAAAGTTTTACAGTTGTGTAACAGTCTCTGACAGAATAATCACCCAAGGAAAAGAAGCCATAAGCAGTAAGCAATCATGAGACCGGTTATTTATCACTAGTATTCTAAATAATTGGTCACGGTGATTGTGAATACTTCAGCTAGTACATTGATTCCATAACATTTTCAAAATACAATCTCTGCTGAATTGCACTGCATAATCAATATGAGCATGAAGGGTCCAGTACTGTTGTCCTCTGAGTGCTGCTGTTTAGTTTTAAAAAAAGCATATGCATACTATATATGTAAATTTAAGAAAACTAAGCACCAGTTACTGGCATACTTTTTCAAATTCCATTGACAAATTGACAAATTTGATAAATAGACTGGAAAATCCTTACTCCCAAAATATTCCTGATCTGCTCAGCAGTCAGACGTAATCAATAAAATGTAAGTTCCCACAAGAATTTAGGAATCGAAATGTTAAGCAGTGTGGTACCTAGACCCACAAAACACAGTACACAAGCATAGAGTGAAGGGAAGTCCTGAAGAGAGAGTTTGCACTGCTTAGTGCCCCAGCACTACCAGGCAGCACAGTCTTCCTTTTAGGATCTGCAACCTGGAAACTTCAGAGCCATTTCCATCTACCTACAAAAAACCCCAAACCAAACCAAACCAAACCAAACCAAACCAAAAAAAATAACAAAACAAAAAAAAAACAAACGAAAAAGAGAGTGGGAATCACCACTTTCTTTCAAGGGACCGCTTTTTGTAGGAGGAATTGTCTAAGACAAAGACTCATCTCTGCAAAATGTCCTAGCTCAGGACACAGGAGGAAGAGACAGACTCAGAGGCAGGTGCAAGCCTGTCCCAGGAGCTCCCTGGCCCCATCACAAGTGAGGTGCTATCAGACAACTTTAATGTTCTATACTAGGTATTTAGCAAATGTAAATGGTGAGTATTAGCCAAAAGCTGGTTGAGGGTTTGAGGATCACGGTTTTGGTGTCAGGTGTTTCTATTCAGTCTAAATCCCCTATCAGACACTATGGCCTTTTTCTAATCTTTGAATGAACAGCTTTAGGATGGCCTGAAAAACCCACCTCTTTCATCCAAAGTCGAGGAAAACAAAACGTGGGACTGCAGCTCATTTAATGATGGCCAGGTTGTGATGGGTTGGCAGAAGATCTCCTT
>NW_010426124.1:82263-122334 GCF_000710305.1 Buceros rhinoceros silvestris | reverse complement strand
GACTGCTAAGTGTTAGTAATAAAGAGGAGGACTTGCGTTTTCTCCTGCTCTGTTTTGTGGGACTGGGCATTTGTGTTTGTGCAGTGCGCAGGGTGCAGACACCCGCCAGCATCAGGCAGAGGGAGCTGCGTGGCGAGTGCTCCGTGGAAGGGTTAGACCTTTGCAGCTGGCTAGGGAGCCTCTGCGGGAAATGTCGAGAAAGGGGGAGGATTTTTGTTCATTCTGAAATCAGGGAAGGGTTTCATAAGATGCTTCCCCTGTAAAGCAGAGCCACCACACTGTTGTACTGGCTGACACTCCGCTGGCACAGTCCGCATGCTGCAGCTAAAACCCCAGGCTGTCCAAGCAAAGCCCTGCTACCACTCAGGCTGGGACACACTGGCCACAGGATCAAGAGCCACACGACAGCTAATTAGTGGATGGGTTTCATCAGAGATTTTCCCCAGGCAGTTCTCCGCCGGAGCAACCCATCCTTGCAGGGAATACAACAAACTAAAGTAACTTGGGTCATCAGCTCCCTCTGTCTGCTGGTGAGACAACCCTGTGGATCCAGACAACCATGTTAACAAAGCAATGGTTAGGGGACCAAATAATTTGCACCAGTGTGATTTGTCTGACTGGATAGATAAGCCATCAGCTGATTTGCCCACAGAGGCAGAAAGGAGCCAGGCAGCAACAGCTGGAAAAGACCATGTGCAGAGTGAGACCAAGAGAGAAAAAGAACGGAGAAAAGACTGCACTGACAGATGAAGATTATGGCAGCAGGGAAAGCAATCACTGTGTGTGCTACAGGTACCTCATGGCATCATTGCAAGGCTTAATTAATCAATAAGGGCCCTGGGAAGTTCAGGTGCTACAGGAGAGCAAGGCAGTGGCAATCATCACCACCTGCAATGTGAGCTGCCCTGAGGGCAAGGGGGAGAAAAAGATCTGTCTCATTCACATCAGAGTGATGCCAATAGGCTTGACTGACGCAGGAAGAGGAATTGCACCTCTATACCTCCACTTCAGGAATCGTCTTTATCTGTCCGTTTTGGGTTCAAATAAGAGTAGAGAGATCATTTTGACAGCAGAGATGAGATTGCTCAGAAAATGGATCTGTGAAAATTGATTTCTAAGCTTGCTGTTAGGGGTGGGGAAAAAAGAATAATTTCACATTGTCCAGAAATGCAGTTTTTCCAGTTTGCTTGCTGACACTTACTGTGAAAAAAATAAACACCATGGGCTGGCTAAATCCTTGCTTTTGACACAAAAATCCAGTGCCATTTACTTAATTATCAGAGCTTATATTTTGCTTTATACTTTTTTTAAAAAAAACATATTTCACAACAGAGCATTATTTCAAAATGAAAAAGTGAAATGTTTTGTTTAGAAACTGTTGGAATAAAACATTTATATTGAAAAAAAGAGCCATCCTCTATTACTTAAGCCCAAACTATTTGTCCAACTTGACATGCATTTGCAAATGGATTCAGTTGCCCTGAAAATGGAGGGTTTTTTTCCTTGCTGATAGCTGCTTCAGGGGGTGGAGGGGAAATAGCCTATTTCTGCCTTAGAGTTCATTTATTCTTGAAGCTCTTTAACTCAGCTGGAGTCAGAAACGTTCATCTCCACTGTGGGAATGACCAGGCTGCAAAATCAGGCTGGAGGCGAGGGGTGACAAAGGTGCATGGTTTTGATGCAGCAGCTTGCACTATGCTCTGGCAGAGGGAGGGCTGCAGCCCTGGTTTTGCTCTGGTGTCTTAACATCCCAGCACATCACAACATTTGTGACTGCACTTAGAGGCCTGTTGGGAAAGCCTCTGGGAGACAGAGCTCCCTAGAAATGCTGTTTTGCCACACGGGATGCAAAAGCATATTGTTTTCAAACAGAGTATTTCATTCTCATATCGAAGGGGTGTAGAGGTCCCCTCAGCAAAGGCCCCGTGTACCAGACCGTTGCACTCAGCGGGGTGGCTTTCGTTACAAGAAGCAGCAATGAGATGTGAAACCCAGCTGCAGGATATGGCGATGCAATCCCCCTACCCTTATACCTCTTCCTACCGGGAGGGTGGCAGGGCAGCATCTCTCTTGATGGAAACTCTTCAGCACTTAGCCAACATTTTTGCTGTTTATCCTACTTTTGCGCTTCTAATTAAGCTCCTTATTAAAGCAATTAATTCTCCAAACACAAAACTGCAGTGAGTTAACATTATTACCAACCAAAAGCTGTTTGGTGGAGTGTGGTAAATGAGTTCCAGAGCACTGTAGCTTAATCCTGGTCCCCACGGGTAAGGATTGTTGCAGGAAAGCCTTCCCCCTAGTGCTGGCGGGGTTTTTTGCTGGAGCTCAGCAGAGGACAACGGCAAGAGAAAAACAGAGACTCTCCTCCCCTGGGAGCAGCACTATGGGAGCCTCCAGACCTCACCCCTGACAACACAGCATGGGCATCCTCTTATTTTGTGAAGTGCTGTGTACATTAGGGTTTAATAACAAGCTCAAGATTTGGGGCTTCAAGGTCTGAGAGCTGCTCTTCTACACTAGCATAAGAGCCACGCAAAAATGAGACACGTGGCCATTTCTCCCTCCAGAAGCCATCTCTTCCTTTCTGCACCTTTCTCATCCCAGGCTGTCACCTCTCCTAGACCTCACTCTGGCAACATGTGGGAAGAACTAAAGCTTCTTCTTTTGCTGTTTAGATGTGATTACCTTTACAGCATAAGGAATCTTCTCCCTACAAATCTACCATTCCCAAAGGCAGACGGTAATAAGCCCTACCCGTAATTCTGGTCTCCTCTGAAAGAAAAGAGGTGGGGAAGAAACAGCAACACAAGAGGGGTGAGAAGCGTCTAGGACTGACAAGCAATCCATCTAGCACAAGGAGGAAATTCCCCTGTACTCTGACTGCCTTGCTCAGAGCATCTCCTGATTTGCTCAAGCAGCAAAGCAGTGAGAAATATTTAGAGTATGATGGGTGACAAATGTAAGAAAATTCTTTTTCCTGTCCTCACCTTGTTGATATCTGTTGTGTGGTATTCAAAGAATATCTGGTCCTTTTCTTTAGGGCAGATCCATTTGACCAGATGAAGCTTGCTTTCTCTCCCTTGAGCATCTTCTTTCCCACTTCAGACCTGGTGGAGTGGACAAAGCACCTTCCCAGGCACCCACAGCAAGCATCTGGTAACCACAGTGCCTATCAGCAAAACCAAGAGAGGATGAGCTGCAGCAGTAGTGAGCCAAAGGCAGTGCCACAGCCTTGCTGTCCTTTAACTTCATCCATCCCTTGCTCAAAGTTTTCGTTCTCTGGCTCTACCATAGCGTAACCTCCATTTGGAAAATATCCTTTTCCCACCACATGATCCCATTTCCCAGGGGAACACTCCCTGCTGTGGTTTGGCAGACAAGGCAGTCCCTGAACTGAGAGATGCCTTGGGGCCACCCTGTTGCTAGTCTGGGGCAGGATTGCCTTTTCCCGTCTCCAAGTCTTCCCAGCTCTACTTTCTCCAACATATGGGCACAAACAGCTTATAAAGAGAGCATTACCCACATGATTTACCCTGTCACAGCCCCACTTCTGTACCCGTCCCGGCTCAGGCATTGTCCCACAGAGAGGGGTGGATCCCACGCGAGATGGCCAGCAAGCAAGCTCTTGCACCAGTGTGGGGGTGCTATTTTAATTATTTGGCACACAGGAGGCCCTCCCAGACCATTGCAGGAGAGGTGTGCCTTCTGCCAGGAGTAACTGCTCTCTGTGTTCATGAGCACATTAGAATGGAATGGAATAGAATATTGCAGTTGGAAGGGACCCACAATACTCACCTAGGCCAACTCCCTCACCATGCCAGGGCTGACCAAGTGTTAAGACATGTTACTAAGGGCATTGTCCAAATCCTCTTAAACATTGACAAGCTTGGGGCTTTGACCACCTCTCTAGGAAGCCTGTTCCAGTGTTTGACCACACTCTCAGTAAAGAAATGCTTCCTAATGTCCAGTCTAAACCTCCTCATGTGCAGCTTTGAACTATTAGCAGGTGCTTTGCCCCCAGTCAAGCTACCCAAATACCCTTTAGATTGATTAGAGGCTGCTGGAGAGGTCAGGAATTTTAAAAAGAGGGCCTGGGGTACTGCCACAGCGAGCACCCACAGATGAGGTAGAGATTCATTTGTCCTACCTATCTAACCTTGAGCCATCAGTATTTCACGGGAGCTGGGGTTTTTTCCCCTCTCCTGTTTCTATTCCAGAAGCAAATACAAAGCACTGCCCCTACCCCACATCACAGTGCTGCGCAGCACCACAGGACAGCCCAGCCATGCTGTCACCACGCCACCGGGACATAGCAAAACGGTACATATCTCCAGAGGGAGACAGCCGTGTTTGACAGAGAGTGCTGAGTGTTTCCTGGAGAAGGCCCTGCCTCTTGCCTCAAGCACAGAAACAGCACATAATTTCTGGGTATGAGCTGTGGAGTGGTGGTGGAGGGAAAGGCTGCAGACGAGCAGGCTGCAGCAGGGCCACTCAGGTGTCCAACCTCCAGCATCCCTCACCAGGTGCACATCTCATGCATCAGCTGGAGGGTTGTGAGACAGAGCTAAGCCACAGAGAGGCCACCTGCTACTAAGAGCATTGCTGATTTTCGTTTGCATTTGAGAGCAAAAAATCTGGTCTGCTGCTTCTTCTAGTCACACACTTTGGGATCCTCAGATGAGAATGAGATGAGCATATCTTCATGGATCTGTAGAAGAGAAACCTGTCAGGCAGCTGTGGCTAGAGCAAGAAGGGGAAGGATTTGTGAGGCATGAAGAACATGTGTTGAAACCTGCCCAGTCTGTGACCATTTGGATCGCCTTGTCACCCTCTGGTATTGTCCTCCAGCCACTGCAAGCAAAAATGGGAGGGAGGCACCAAGCCCTGAAGCCCTGGCAGCCAGCCCCCTGTGCTGTGATGCTGAGGTGACACAAACCAGCCCATGGGCAGAGTCTTAGTTAAGTTTCCTACAACCAAGTCCCTCGCTCTGCGCTACCAATGCTTGTAGATGCAGTCAGCTGTTTCTTAACTTTCAGGGGTCCCTTTCTCCCAGGAGAGGGCTGTGGGCATGCTTTGCAGGCCCAGCACAGAGGAGCACGGTCCCTGCCAGCGCTGTATGTGCAGATAAAGGGCTTTACTGTCCTTCCAAACCTGCAGTTACCACAGCCACTAAACTTATGGACAGAACTGAACAAAACCTGCCTAAAATGCCCCCAAACCACAGACATTCTCTCCTGTGTCTTAGATTTAACTGTAGCAGCCACGGCTCCAGTTTTCCATACATGGGTCTAGCAAAAGCCAGATCTCTTATGTGTCCTCCAGACTTTTCCATTGCATGGCACCAAGCACAGAAACTTCTTAGAAATGCTTTGTTAGTGTTTAGTTACCCCACCGTTGACTCAGGCATGTTGGGAACCCCTTTTCTGATGAGGTTTGAGTGACCTCCCAGCGACTTCTTTTCTCTTGCCAGGCAGAGCCAGAGCAGGGCAGCAGGGGGACCTGCCTTTTCTGGGCGTCCCACCTGCTTCTGGCTGTGAGGGGCTCCCCACTGCCCACAGGAGACCTCCTGCCCATCTGGAAGAGGCAGAGCACCAAGCCCTCTGCACCACCACGACAGGCCTTGAGCACATGCTGCATGCATCCTTGAGCAGAAAGGTGGAATCTTCCAACTTGGCATCAGTCCAGAGCCCTCTCCGATTTTGGTGGAATTTGGTAGATTGATGCCAGCCAAGAGACTGCCCTGTTGCATGTATCAGTGCTAGGGAAGGCAGTGCCTTTCTTTCACTGCCAAACAGACAACCCCTTTCCAAGGCTGCCATGAGAGAGCCTGGTGCTGGGTAAAACCTTCTTCAGCCAAGAAATCCCACTTGTCGGTCAGGAGGGGCGAGAAAATAGCAACACACATTGGGATGTCACAGTCGTATATTGTCGTACAGCTGGCTGGCTCTCCCCCAGTGACAAAAACGCAGCATCCTCAGCACAGGAAGCGGCAGGATGAGGTGTAAGCCAAGCACCAAGCATTGCTTGGTCCTTGGTGTTTGGGGGGAAGAGTACCGTGCTCTTCCAGGTGCTGCTGCACCCCAGAGCAGAGAGCAGATCTGAGACAACTCCCTCCCTCGCTCCCTCCCTCCCTCGCTCCCTCCCCCCCTCCCCCCCCGTCCCACACGGGAAGAGTACCGTGCTCTTCCAGGTGCTGCTGCACCCCAGAGCAGAGAGCAGATCTGAGACAACTCCCTCCCTCGCTCCCTCCCTCCCTCGCTCCCTCCCTCCCTCCTCCCCTGTCACACACTGACAAGCCTTGCAGAGAGGCAGGCAGCCCTTGTGATAATAGTCAGGGGAGATGTGGGCAGCACTCCTGCGGGTAAAGCCATGTAACAAGAAAGTGAACTGCTGAAATGAGCCTGGCCATTAGCTCCTGTACAGGAAAAAAAACCCCAAAACAGTGGAAATACCAGTGCAGCACCAGTGCTTCCTTCACCAATGCATCCTGCAAGGCCATGGGCCTCCAGTGGCATCTGCAGATGCTAAGAAACCAGCAGGCAAGGGGCAAGCACCGCTGGGCAAGCAAGCAAGCCCTGGCAACTGACAAGATCATGCCCTCTGGGACACGCTGCTGCATAGGGAATGGGGTGAAGGAAACCATTAGGTAGGGGCCAACCAAATCAGCCGCCATCCTTCTGTTTTTCTTCTGGAAGGGATGTAGCCAGCTGGTTGCCTCCTCACCCTGGGGAAGGGGCAGGAGCAGGCAAGAGCTTTTCATGTGACTCTGAAGTAAGTGCTTTACTATAACCCAGAAATCAAAGTATCGCTGCTTCGGGAGGCAAGACAATAGCAAGGCACTCATTTTTCATCAGCCTCTGATCTCCCATAGCTCTAATTGACCTCAGCAGAAAATACAGATGTGCTGCACTTCTAGGAAAAATAAAAAAATCATGCCTCAGTGTTATCTCAGATATTCCTGGGAGAGGTAATAGCCAGAGAAATCTGGTTGTTTGCAACTAGCCACAGAAGGTTTGTGTCCGCAAAGACATTTCTATTGGGTTTCTGGCTGAAAGGAAATGCATCCTCTTTGATGTGCACTTTTGGGTCGATGCACACCAACGTCCTCCAGATTCCCTTTTATCCTGCATGAGATGGAGAACCATTTCTGATGGAAGAACTCATTCACAAATTACTCCAGAAAGCTGGTGTCTCTCTGTATCCCCCCGGGGAAACAGGCCCCAGCAGACATCCTGGGAGGTTTGCTGCTGCCCCTAGAGCCCAGTGCTGTGGAGGGATGGGAGTGGTGCTGGTGAGTTCTGGGGAGCTGGGCAAGCGGAAGTACTCAGTGCTCTTGCACGCAGAGCTGCGCTGGGTCTTCACGGGCTGCCACTTCCACAGAGGCTATAGCAGTACCTCGCAGCTCTTACTCCTCATTCTGTATTGCTTCCCATCGCCTAAGACTTATCTGCCCTGTGGCAGAGGAGGTTCACAAGCCTTTCAGCTTTGAGCAATGCCAGCTGAATACCGAGGCTGATTTTCTTTATATAGATGTTGTTTCTCCCTCTCTATTAGTGGTCTCTGGAAGCTCCCAGGCCAACTGTTTGAGAGCATATTTTATAGCTGCATGTGACAGTAAGGATAGAAAATATGCGAACACGTTCCCAACACAGGAAAAGAAACACCAGGTCTGACTGTGGGAAAGGCAGCAGCTTTCCAGAGGCAGCAGCCCTGCAAGGAGAAGCAGATCTGCACAGGCAAGGAGAACAGGCCACCAGCTGTGCCAATGGCACATTGGGCTAGGAAGGAGCCAGGCTTGCTGAGCGTTTCAAGAGAAGTGTGGTTTTCCCTCATGCAAAGAGTGAATTTACTGTGGAACAAATCAGTGGGGAGACACAGGGCATCCACAGACCCCCTTGGAGAGCTTGCTTGGTCTTCGTTCCTTGTTCCCCCCAGCTGTAGGCACCAGAGTGAGGCACAAGTGGCAACAGGACACCTCACGTTCACAGCTGGGGATGGTACCAAACATAATTTCAGAGTCAAAGGAGAGAAATGCTTATTTCCAGCACCTCAGAAAGGCAGCACTAGCGTAGAGGTTAGCTGCTGGGAGCAGAAGAAATCAGAGGCAACAGTTTCTGGGCAGTTTTAGGGATCAGATTACTGTTGAGAGAAACAAGGTCATAGGCTGGACTTTCTCCGCACATACCAACTGTACATAACTCAGACAAGCCTGAATCTTTGTGTGCTTCCCAAACAATAACCCACAAGTTACATGGTTGGAGGCACATCGACTTCTTTCCAGGTTTCGAGGAATTCAAAAGGTGAAATTGATTCTGCCTGTGTTAAGGAGTACTGAAAGAAGGATGTCGTATTTTCAACCACTGCTTATGTCTTGTTTACCATTCCAGCCCTGGGAAGCACACAGCCTCCTCATTGAGAAGCTTTCCTTACCCTCACATCTTCATTCATTAAGCAAACTGTCAGTAGAAGCCTGTAAGCACAAAGCCCAACCACAGCAGTGGGTTTGGGAGGCTGTTTTATTTTTAGAAAGAAAACCCTCAAAACTACCATATTTCTCCAGAGAACTAATGCTAGAACCATTACTAGCATAGGCTGCCTTGAAATAAAACCATTTTTAATGACGGCGTTTAGTGACAGATTCAAGAGCCCAGTACTCTTGCAGTTTTATCAGGGGAAGGGAATGCTTTTTAGGGAAGGCACCCAAGGCCAACAGAGGACTGTGGGCTAGGCAATGTAACTGGCCTTAGCTTGCCTGTCACTGCTCAGAGCAATCTGTGATGCCTTTGCTCACAGGACCCAGCATTTCCTCTCTGGCTTTGCATAATGCACCGAGATCTCAGATTCCTAAGTGATTTGCAGTCCAGAGTTCTTTTTTCTCAGTAACTCTCTCATTATAGGCCAATTTCAACTTATAAATTCATTTATAAGCCAGTCCATTTGTGCAGACCATCTTGCTGGAGGCAGACTTCTGCCTTTCTCCATCTCCCTCCCTCCCTCCCTCCTCTGCTGGAGCCTCTAATAAGGACAAGCACTTGTGAATCTGGGACATCTCCTGTCTATTGCTTGTGTGGGGCAGGAGCTGGTGCCCTGCACAGCTTCATCCAGCTGTGGACAAAAGCAGAAAGGGGCAGAGCAGCTGCACCAGGGAGCTGCTCATGCTGCCCAGTTACCTCAGGGTAAAGGCAGTGGAGATGAAGGTGGCTTCTGCAAATGTAGCCACGCTCAGACCCACACTGCCAGATTGTGCAGGCAGGGATGGGTTCCTCCTGCCTGCAAGTAGTGGACGGGGGCTGCTCCCAGGAGCCACCCAGCAAGGGGCCTTGAGGCATGCTCACCTTGCTGCTACTCCTTCTGAGCCCTCTCTGAGGGAGCAATCCAATCCCCAGCACACACTGGCAGAGGCTCATCTGGCAGAGGAAGCGCTTGCCTTCGTGCACCTTCGTCTATCCCAGGACACTCCTCCCAGTGGCCATGGGATGCTTTCCCATCACTGGCACAGTCTTGGAGCGCAGATCAAGAGTGCTTGGGCAACAAAGTAAGTACTGGGACAGGAGCAACCATGACCTTTGGGCAATGAGGGACAGGAGAAAGGGAAACAATACAAGAGACACTTGGTAGCAAGGAAGTTCACCTTGCCAGGCTCAAGAAAAGGCAGGCACCCTTCTCCACAGCAAAAGGGCTACATCCAGCCCCTCGGCTAAGCCAGTCTAACCAGTGATGGGCCACCACCAGGTTAGCCCAAGCCAGAAGCTGGCCCCCGGGCTGTAGAGATGGGCCATCAATCACCTTTGCCACGGTGCTACCAAGGACACATTGACTGCAAAGCAGTGACCAGGAGGAGAAGGAAAGGGTGATCTCTGACTCCTCGGCAGAGACAGCATGGAGACAAGCCCCCGGGAACCACTGCTGCCTCACTGTCCACAGCCCTCAGATTGCTGTCCCGGGGCACAGCCACCTCCCCAAAACCTGCTTTATTTCCCGGGAAACCCCAGCAGATGGTGCCAGACTGTCAGAAACCCTCCGGGAGCCCGGCCCCGGCTCAAGCTCCGCTGGGTGCCCCGGGAGCTGCCGCCTGCCTCCGCCTCCTGGCTGGAAGCGGGGGCAAGGGGGACAAGGAGGTGTGTGAGATTTTGTGAGGCCCTGCATTAACTGCTGGTAAGACCCCAGAGGCTGTCAGAAGGTCAGCAGCCACCCCTTTTAAACCAGCCAAGACTCCTTGGCCAGTGTCGCATTGTTTCCAACATATTATTTTCCAGTGCGATGTTTGGTTCCCTGAGTGACCAGAGCAATCAAGTTTTCCCCCTCCCTTCTCTTGACTGACTTTGCTCTGGGTAATTTATCTCAATCCTCAGTGTAAAATTTTCCTTTGCACCATTTCATCCTATTATTCCAGAATAAATCAGGATCATTTCCATGTCGAATGCCAGCAGAGGAGCACCAGAGCGGGGAGGGTTGTGTCTCAATGCTGACAGCAGTTCAGCTAGTTAGGAGACTTTCCCTTGCACTCAGGCATGGGGACAGCAGGCCCTTTCTGCTGACCACAAGGCTCCCCAGGCTCTCCACAGATGCCTGGGGCCACCACAGCAGTGATTCTCTCCCAACCCCGCCTCTGAGCAGGACTGAGACAGAAGCAGGTGAAGATGCAGGAGATTGCATCATCTCAAGCACCAGCTGCCTGGGAAGCCACACCAAGGTGTTTCTGTGACAGCCTGAGCAGGTAACTCAATACCCAACACTGCTGGGCTGGCCTGGAAAAGCAGCATCCCAAGGTGCAGAAGTGGGCAGGAGGCAGAGGAGCAGGCAGCTCAACCATCCTCCTTCTCCTCATCTCAGGGCTTGTGGACTGGGGAGGTGCTCAAAGGGCAATGATGCCCTGGTGGAAAGCAGTGCGCCGGGCAAAAGAGAAGAGAGTCTGCTTGACCTGGGTGGGCCTTCTAAGTAAAAATATCCTGATGTGTGACTGAGGATGATGTGGGCTCTATCCTGCACTGAGGGTGGGTCTACACCACACAGCAAGCACTTGGCATTTCCTCACTAAGCCGAAGGTTTTCAACTGCTTGTGAAGCCCAGAGTTCTTTCCAGGGGAGGACTTGTGCCCTTTTGCCAGCAAGACCGCCAGCAGATAGCAGACTCGCATACCTCAGACCCCAAGGAGCAAGACAGGTGTTCCAAGGCAGCTGCACAGCAGGGACCGAAAACTGCTGACCTAGAAACAACCACACGGGTTTTGGTGCTCCCAGCTGGTGGTAATGCAGTCACAGCTAAACAAAAGACAGCTTTCAAATGACAGAGCAGAGAACCCACCCATTTCTCATCTATCCCCAACAGCTGAGCTCACCCACATGTTATTTAAGACCATGACACCACTGCTTGCATGCACACCACTGTGACCTGGAGCCTGGGAAAGCTGAGTGAGCAGAGCTCCTCTGGAAAGCAGGGCTGGAATCAACAGCCCAGCACCACAGGAGGGGACTTCTTGAGCCTGAATGTGGAGCCATCTGGCAAAGAGCTGCCTGTTCAGTTTTGCTTTCCCCCAGCAAGCACCCTCACCTTCCCTGCAGTCCAGGTGCTCATAGGGCGCATTGCATTACCAGACCCTGCTCTCTACTCTGAGGGCTCTTCCCAAGGCTATCAGCCAGAACAGGTGGTTTTGCATGCTGGAGACCTTCCCTAGTTTGACTTTGAATGGCCAGGGAGCACATAACCCCAACCCTCTCATGCACATATGAGCTGTGCCTCTCTCCTCTCTGTATGCGCTGCCTGAGCAGCACCATTCCAACCTCCTCCTCCAGCAGGCCGCCCACCTTTGTGTCCCAACTCCCTCAGCCCTGCCCTCAGGATGGGGTCACTTTACTACTCCCCTGCCCCCGCCTTTTAACCTACGGGCATGAGCTTGCATAACTCTTTCCTGCTTATTTGGGGATTGCAGGTGCTTCAGACTCGCATTATAAATATCCATATCGCTCTGCTGAGGTTGGACCGATGGTGCCTCTGGCTGCCACGGCTCTCTGCCCCACAGCAGGGATTTCTTCTTCCCTTCCAGCACCTCCTGGCTGACACAATGCTCGGCAGCTGAAGCATCCTTTGCTCTGGTCCTTGCAGCCTGAACCACTAGCCTGTCTGGCAGCGATCTGGAAGCAGGCAGGCAGTGCCAGCCCCATAGCACTGCGAGGTGTTAGCAGTCACCCTGCAGCTGTCAGCCTCAAAAGCACCCCTGGAGGAAGCCTCACTCCACAGCTGAGGTTTATTTCCAGGCTGGTTTCTGCAGCAAAGAGGCCTAAGAGAGAGCTTTGCCCATCCCCTTGGGAGTGTAGTCACTGCCCTCTCTTCAAGTTGCAATGAAAATTGATTGAGAGGGTAGCAGTCTCAGCTATATTAAGGTTTTTTTGACTTATATCCTGTATTTCCAGAAATGTAGGTGAGCAGATAGAGGATTGAGACCCCATCAGCAAGCTGGCCTTGCTCAGCTGCCATGAGGCAGTTACAGCACTCCAGGGTACAGTTAGGTTATGTCCTCCCCGTGGGAGGAGGACTTTTTTAATCAGAGGCTTCAACTTGTTTGGTTCTCTCTGGGTCACTGCCACCAATGGGGCCCTCAGCCACAAACCACAACCTCTGTGTTGCAGCAAGAAAAGATGAGACATCATCCAGCAGGACATACTCGAGTTTGAACATTGCTACAGCAGAGAAATCAGGAGCAGAAAAATTGAGGACATTGGTGTGATTTTGCTTATTTAACCTCCTGACAATTCCTTCAATCGTATTACCTCTCAGCTTCCAAATCCTCAGGTTTTCTCAGAGAGGAAGATTTCTCTCAAGGCTTTAATTCTTCAGAGTAGACACCTAGGAAACGCCTGTCCAGGACATGTAAATGGGTTGTCTAGCCCAGTCTACCGCCATGGCCATGGGAGAGAGCACATGGGGTCAACCACTCCTGGCGTCTGTCTCCACCACCCTCCCACAGTGTCTATTATCACGGAGCCAAGGGTGTGAGAGGGCACTTCCCATCCCTCTGAGTACCCCACTGCTGAGCCTGCTGTCCTTGAGTGTCCCTCACCCTGCCCAAGTCTGCCAGTGCTACCTGCCTCCCTGGGGGCAGCAAGGGCCAGGCGTCCAGGACCAGATGCATGAAGATGTAAGTTTTTCCTCTTGTAAGTTTTTCCAAAGAGGTGTAGGGGTTTCAGTGAGTGTCCCACGATGGCTGTGCTGCAGGGCTGGGTAAACAACAACTCCTTTTGCTGCCTCTGTGGTTTAGCAAACCTTGTTTGTATTCCCCACCAGTTTCCTCCTCTCCAAAAAGTAAAGACTTTCCACAACCCTCAGACATCAAACAGCTATGGGAGCCTAACCTGCATCCCTGAAAGAGCCTACATAACTACATCTAATTCCATACTTGCCTTGGTATTCAGGTAACTGCCCCAGGCTGAAGCCAAGGACACGTTCAAAGGCACAGGTGAGACAGATCTGGAGAGCTATGGAGGTACTCAACCTGAAGACCAGTGTATAAACTGGTGTTGATTTAGCACACGCATCAACTTTAACCAGGTGACACCTGTAGGTCTTGCCTATGAGTCTTTGACTGTGGGGACATGGAAGAGAAGTGAGGGATCGTCATTCTGAAAACTGCTGCAGGACTGAAAGTTTTGCAGGAACAGCCTGTGTGGGTGCAGTGTGGTTTCTGTTTCTCACAGTTTGTGCAGAGGTGTCACGTCACACCACAGAACTCTCATCAAACATAGCCTGACATTTCTAGAGCAGGCAAAGGCAGCAACGAACATCAATGTATACATAAAAAGTGCTGAAGCTAGTATGTGGATCTCCAGATGGGTTACACGAGGCAGTTATGAGACTCCAAGCTGGCTAGACTTCTACAACTATGACAAGTGAGAAAAACAGAATCCAGTAGCTCACCGACTTTTCCACATACCTCAGGCCTTTAAAGGAACAGAGGCCACTTCACAATGATCTTTTCCTGGATGCTGTTCAAAAATCTTTGTTCCTCTTCGATGAGTTCGGCCTTGCTGTAATGACGTCCTTAATAAGGAGACCAACTCCATCACCAGCAACTCTCTCTTTCCAGACTGATACCTAAACAAAGGTGTTTCAAGCATATGCAGGGTGTGGAAGAGAGGGTGAAAGGAGAGGAGTGTATGCTGGGCTGATATGAGAGCTTTGCCCTGGCAGAGAAGATATGAGAGATTTGCCCTGACAGTGAAATTAAATGTGCGTGACACAGGTGAAGGTGAACACATGTTTTAACAGAGAAGCACCCCCAGGAATAAAGCATGAGATGTAAAGGGAGCTAAAGAAAGCAAATATCAAGGAATATACACCACTCAAACACATGGTGTGATCCTATAGCCACTGCTCCATCAGTTGCACATCTGCAGCCCTTGTCCTGTGCTGTTGTGCATGGACCTTCCTGAGAAAAAGTGGGGTGACAACATGCTGCAGGGTGTAGGTGGGACAAGGGACAGGACATAGACCAAGCAATATAGCCGTGTCAGCTTCTTTACAGACAGCTGGGGTGAGACGCGAACACTGCATTAGCCTCCTGGCCACATGTGATGAGCCCTCCCACCACCCACCCCCAACCACCACATTTAGCCTTCAAGGTTAAAACATCATGTGTGCAACGATAGGTAACCTCAGTGAGAGCTGCGGAGCAGCATGAAACGTTGCTTGATAGGCCAGCCAAGAGGAACAGAAACAAAATGTGGTGGCAGCTCCAGCCTCCATCCAAGTTATGGATGGGCCAGCAAGCCATCCAGTGGGCTTACTGTGGTGGCCTGCGAAAGGGTCTACGATAAATCCAAGATTCCTGATTTGAATTTTTGCTGCCTCTCTTGTCCTGAACACCTCCTCCTTTATTCACCAGCCTGAGACACAGAGAGAAAGTGGCAGTAGGTTGCAGATAACACCACTGGATCAGCTTTGAGGTACAGGTAGAGGTACAGGTAGAAATTTTGCCTGTGATGGGAAAGGCAAGCTCAGGGAGCATCAGATCAACAGCACAAATGCACCCTGGAATATCTATGTGCCTATGCTGGGTCTCTTTGCCCACAGCAGGGAAAGTCCACCCAGTGTTACCCCTAACACGAAATACGCTTGGAAAAGTCCCCGTCTCTAGACCCATGCCTCCCTCCCTTGTGCTGCTGTTCCCCGGGTGGTCTTGCACTCAGCCACTTTGGCACCCTTGTTGGCTGCCCTCACGACATTCACCTCCTTCCTCTGTGAAAGTAAGATCTGGACACGGGCACTGCTGAGAATAAAGTTGGGAACTGGGTTCCCACTTCCTTGGTTCCTGGCTATCCTGCCTGGACTGTAACGGCACTGTTTCCCCTCAGGGCAACACATCCCTTCCCCTTCCACCCACCTTGTTAAAGCTCTGGCCACTCTGCTCCCCAGCACACATCAGTGAGCCATCACGGTCCTTTCTCAAGTACAGGCAGCTCTCACAGCAGTAAACTCCACGGTAGAAGACAACAGAAACCTTATTCTTCACTGCCAAAGAATGCCCACGAAGTTGCCATGGTGTCCCTGCCACAGCAGGGAGCACTCTCTGTCTCCTAGCATCTTACAGAGCTTTTATCTGCACAACATGAAGACACGGCAGTAGCTGAGACTCAGTACCAGGTCCCAGCAGCTGTGACCAGCAGGGCTCCCCTACACCTGCTGGCACCAGCCCAGTGTGTTCAGGCTTCCCTGGGAACTCATGAGGGCCTGGCCTTGAGGATCTCAGTTGCTCTACAGTGAGAGGTTATGAAACACTTGCAACCAGAACTGTGGCCAGGACATTGCACTTGACAATGCTTAACAAAAAAACCATCCTAGAGTCATGTCAAAATTATATTTAACCCCCCCCCAAACTTCTGTAAAGCTTCAAGCTCTAAATTAGCCATATCTTGAGGCTTCACTTGAAGCGTGTGAAATCGTCTCCTGTCCTTGGAAGGGGAGCACCCCAGGGAGAAGCAGATCAAGAAATCCTTAGAAGCACTAAGGGAAGCCTCAGCAGGCTGCCAGCAGCCGGGACCTAGCTTCAAGGGCACACAACTTCACTGCCTGGGCTAAACCACCAGGTCTGCCAGCTTGGCGGCAGTGATCAAAACCAGTCATCTCCTCTATTGCCTAACTGCCAGAGCCCAAGAGGGACATCTGTATTTACATACACAAGCTGACAGCATGTGCCATGCTTGCAATGACCAAAAACCTGCCCAGGGTAAGCACAGGCTGCTCTAAGGTTTTGGACAAAGGGCCCATTGAGCTAATGAGCTGCTAAGCACTTCACCTCTAACTACCAGCATCTTAAATAAAGAGAGATTTGTGGTGTAGATGCACAGCATTCCCAATTCATAACCATAAAGACATGCAAACCTTATGCAGAAATAGTTTTGAAACCTGAAGCCATGGAGATTTGCAAAACAAAAGGACACCCACCGGCACTTCCGCCTGCCTCCATGAACCACACAGCTGATGGCCAGCAGTATGTCAGACTGGCAGAGAAGGGAAAGCTGTCCTTATCCAGTGTTCAAACAGCTCTCCAATTAGCCTACTCATGCTCTCCAGAATTCAGGCTGCATAAAACTATAAGCCCACAACCTCAGCCAGAGCAGGGAAACTTGAAGCCACTTGAGAAACTGAGGAGCAGCAGAAAACTTGGGACCAGAGCAGAAACATTAAATACAGTTCATCCTGCCCAATGCAGGATGCATTGGTTGCCCATGCAACCATAATCCAAGCAACCAAGGAGTCCTGATGAGCAGCTTGAGGAAGGGAGGGAGGATGCTCATTCACATGAAGATGCAATGCCAAGAGAAACACTACCACCACAGAGGAGATAGCAGGAATCCGGTGGAAAAACCATTTTTCAGGGTCTTGACAGTGACCCAGAGCACTCCCACCACAAAAGGATTTCTTTAAAAAGCATTCTCACTGGGGATTTATGGGCGAACATGACTATATATTTTATAGTACATTCTTATGGCCTCATCGGTCAATAATCTGCATTTAACTGAGTCCCTTCAGAGTGTGATGGGCCATAACGCTTGTGAAACAGCTGCTACATGCTGAAATAATAATCAAGGAAGCAGAGAGCAGAGCTGATAATTGACTCTGCTAATGTGCAAGTTGGGACTTCTGAGTTATTGATCAGATGTGCTTTGGTGGCTCAGCAATAGCCCAGTCCTCCATGCCTGGAGGTTATCAATTCAGATGTTACCAAGAAAGGATCCGCTTCTCCCTACATGCTCCCTCTCTGAATCAATCACATATTCTGAATTTCTTTCAACATTACACCTAGGACTAGCCTAACACAGACCCCTGAAATTGCCTGGCAAAGCAGCTTTGACCCTGTTGCCAGCCTGCTGGTGTCCTACAAACCCAGATCTTCAGTATCAAGGACATATATGTGCAATGCTGAGGAGACAATGACTTTCACCCATCTTCCTGGCGTAAGTACCCCTTCCTGTCAACTCCATTTCCTTCTACCCTCCAAGTCAATCCATTGCTTTCCCCTTCTGGTCTTCCACCCACCTCCTGCCCTCTTTATTGAGCGACCTAAGCTTTACTGCAGCTTCAGCACATTTCTCCCTGTCCCCAAAGGTTACCTTGCCAAGGCTGATCCAGGTGTTGCTCTGGCATCTCATCCACCATGCCACCACTGACTACCCGCTCACCTACCTCCTAGCCAATGTTGGAGCCCTAGTGATAAGCCACTTCTTCCATTGGTAGCAGCTATGTCTTGAACGTGCCCTTGTAAAAAGCCTGCTGAAAAAGCTAAACGTCAGACAGTTCTTCTTTCTCAGCTAATTCACTGGTTTGTTCAAAGACTTGCAAGAGTTCAGGAAACATGGTTTCCTTTTGTGGAGTCTCTGCATGCTGGACCTCTGAGCAGTCTTACCTGTGTAAACTGCATGGCCAATTCTCCTAAATTACTAGTTACAGCATTCATTTGCATGCATGTCAATCACTCGCATAATTCTCCAGATCATCCCAAAAGCTGTTAAAAAAATGTGAGTACAGCATTCTCCATCCTTATCAAACACTGCTTTTTCTTGTTTTGGGTTGGGTGTTTTTGTGTGTATAGGCTGGTTTTTTCTTTTTCTTCTTGAGAGAAGAAATACTTCTTTTTGACAGGTAGCTCTTTCATCCTGGTGTTCCTCGAGACCCCTTGACTGTACACCATCCTGACCCGGCAGCTTACTGATACTTAGTCTGATTGTTCCCACTCCTCTTCTTTCAGTCTCTGATGCTGACTTGTCTTGGTCCAGAAAAGAGCACCTCCAGAACCACCTTTGATGTGAAGGAATTCTTCAACCCTTCAAGAACGCCTTTAGTTTCCTTAATAGGTCTCTTTTAAGCACAGGTGATTCATTCCTCAAATATTTAAGCAGACCTTCCCTTGTGGGTTACTTGCTTTTGCACCTCTAGGATTCTGCATGCTTAAAGCCATTTTGGTCTTCTAAGACTGGAAAAAATGCTGCCCAGTGAAGGGCATGAAGAGCTTAGTCTGGGTTGTCCAGAAACACTTGTGAGATGCTTTAAACAAGTTAAACAAGGACCTTCACAAGAGTCTTTAATAATTCAATGAAGAAAAGTAAAAGAAGAGTCAGTGGCTGAAAGTTTGAGCCAGAGAAGCCCTATCAGGAAAAAAAAAACCAAACACGTGCTCTTAGCTGGGAAGATAAATTATCCACTGTAGTCCACTCCAAGCAGAGGGCTGGAGTCTCTCCATCTTGATGTCTTCATCATATTACCATTACTCAGACCTATCACGAGATATCGGAGCTAAAAGCTCTGTCTCAGCTTTTGTTTCAACCAAAACACTCCGGTGGCCTTCCTGACTCCAAGTGCTATACATAGCCCCCTTGACACACATGACCACATTTCATCCCCACTCCTTCCAAGACACCAGCCAGACCAGCCACTGGGAGCGGCCATGCAATGTGATTAATGACCGCACAGCACCTGCCTGGTACCTCTTGCTCTCCTACACCACCCTGAAAGGAGCTGAAGAGGGGCAGGCAAGGAGTCCCTCACCGGGCCCCATCATAAGGGGCCATATGATGTGCAGGAAGGAGTAACAGAGACCCACAAGCTGCCAGCCCTCTGTAAAAGCTTTTAAGAGGTGACTAAGAGAGACGTGACACATAGCCCGGTAACGAGATGGGGAAGAAAACCACAGTGCCGAACTGTCTGTCAGGTGGTGGCTGCAAGTCACGCCACCAGAGGCTGAGCTGGCGGTGATGGTTCCACGTGGAAGTGGTTAGATGCGCTTTGCCTCCAGCACACGCAGCTGTCAAAGCTGGTCTGCCCAGCGATGGGACAGCGAGCCCTCCAGGGCACCAACCCCCGCCAGAGAGGTAGCCCAAGCAGTGCTGTCAGAGCCCAGACACATCCATGGGTAAGAGGTCTCAGACGCTTGCCATGGGGGTGCAGGACCTCTGTGTGGTGGGGAAATAACCATGTGTGTTGTGAACTGAGCCACAGTGAAAGCCAGAGGCAGTGCTGAGAGAGAGTCCTCCTGCATCTTGTAGCATGCCACTCCTGATCTAATGTCACCTTTGCTGAGCTCAAAGCTGAGCAGATGCTCTTCCAGGCCCAGGCAGAGTCCCTCACAAGCCCAGCAAAATACTTCTTTCTCTAGTGATTGCTTATGAGACTGGAAGTAATACTGATTTTCAGATACGAATCCCTTCAGGCCACGAAGATGTAGCTGGTTCCTGCTGGTAATAACACTGGTTTTGACCACCAAACCAAAACCCACGGTCATTTTTTCCAGATTTGTCATGGTTTGGTGGTTCTCAACATTCTGAAGCAACAAATCATGGTTTTAATTTGACTTTCTTGTAGATCTCTCTACAGCCTTCATCTCTTAATCAGAAACCCCGCAAGGGCCCTTGATTCCTTGGATCACTCTCTGAGCTATGGTTCTGTGGCCAGTGTTACGAGTTTCCAACTCACCCTTCTTCAATTTCTCCTGAACAGGATTCAAAACCAGGCTCAGGTTAACCCAAAGTTGGATTTCAAAGGAAAAAATGGGATTCAACAGCCAACAGAGCTGAAAATAGCTAATGGGCTTCAAGTGTAAGTCTGGCACACGTCCCTATCCATCGCTGCACCTCTTTGTGGGGAGGATGGGACTCTTCTAGCTGAAGAGTCCAAGCATTGCTTCCACCAGATGACAGGTGTCCAATGGTTTCCTCTTCCCTCTGTCTGCAGAAGGGAAGAAGGGTAGCTTCCCATTTGACTGCAATCTGCCAGGTGCTGTGGGACACGCCTGTGTTTCCTACAGCTCTATATAGCCCTTCTCATTTTCCAGGTTGTCTTTCCAAACGGATTAATCTACTGCCAGATGAGGCTCACCTTGCTGAGTCTGTAGCTGATGCAGCTGCTAGATTTTCACAGAGGTTCAGAGTTCTTACAAAGAGTAGCAAAAAGTTGACACTTGCAGTTTTGCTGTGGCTGACAGTGCTGAGTTGCGGCAAGAGAAACAGGAAGGCTCTTCTTCAGCTCGCTCCCACGGTACATGAAATAGCCAGGTGGGCAGGGGAGTGATGGCTCCATATAGGGCTTGGGATGCTGAGGGTCATCTCTACAACTCAGAGATGTGGAAGATGAGGGTTTTGAAAAGAAAAATGGCGTTTTACAGAAATAGATGTAGGCAGTTTCCACACAAGCATCAGGAAAATACTTTCCAAATGCCCATGCCAGCTGAGTAGAATCTCACCTGGAAAATGTGAGAGGCCACGGCGGTGGGCAGCAGGCCTGTGAGGCAGGAGCCACAGCATGGGTGCTGGTGGCCTCCCCCAGGCCTCAGCACTTCCCATGAGAAAGGAGAAGCTGCTGTTCTGCAGGGGCGGGGAGGCCACTTGTCACGGCACCTTGGGGTTCCTGTTGCATCAAATACTTCCTGACCAATGTTGCATTTACTTTGTCCATCCTCAGTGTGCAGACAAGCCCTACCACCCATGCCTAGTGGCTGTTCCCCTCTCCCTAGGAAGATCGCAAGGCACTGCAGTGTGGCAGCCAGCCAAGTTGAATAGTACCCCCTGCAGAAACACAAACCCTGCAGACAAACCATCTAGCCCTAGGGCTCTTCTGACTTTGGTTGCACAGAGGGACTCAAGGACCACGGTGTCCTGATGGACAAGCTGAATGAGAGTTGGCAGTGCAACAGCAAAGGAAAATTGGATCCTGGGCTGCATTCACAGGGACGCTACTACCAGAGATAGAGACATGATCGTGCCACTCAGTGCTTTCCAGGTCATGTCTAGCATACCATGTCCAGTTCTGGCCCCCACAATTCAAAAAAGCCATGGACAGACTAGAGAGGGACCAAAGGAGGGCCACAAAGATGATTAAAGGGCTGGAGAACCTGTCCTATGAGGAAAGACGGAAGGATTTAGGTCTTTTCTCCCTGGAGAAGGCTCAGGGGTGAACTTCACCATAGTTTTCCAATGCCTAAAGGGTAGTTACAAATTAGACATGAGGCTCTCTCTTCACAAGGAGCCACATGAAGAGGTCCAGGGGCAATAGGTACAAGTTGCACCAGGAGACGTTTCATCTTGATATAAATTTTTTTTTTTACAGTGAGAACAATCAATCCCTGGCACAACCTCCCCAGGGATGCGGTGGAGTCTCCATCACTAGAGGTTTTCAAGATGCAACTGGATGGGGTGCCAGATAATCTCACCTAGGTTCCCTTTCCCATGAAATGTTGGACCAGGTGATCTTTTGAGGTCCCTTCAAACCTGGGCTGTTCTATGCCTCTGTGAGATTTGTCCTTTCTCCAGACCCCAGCCTCCCTCCAGGTCTTTGCACCTCCTGCTCATACACAAACCCCTTCCCCCAACCCCACCCTCTCCCCGTGCAGTCCCCCTCCTGGGCATTTCCCCTGCCACGCAGGGACACTGCCTCCATCCCTCCCTCCCAGGGACCCCTTCCCCTGACTCTTATGAGGAGGAACACAACTGCACCAGCCCCAGACAGCACTGACAGGAGAAGCATTGTCTCAGCTTGCAGACCCCTTGCTGCTTCTTTCCTTCTGATGAAGGATTTGTTCTCTTGCTCATCCTCCCATCTCCTCCTGAAAAAGCAGAGGATAAAAAAGGAGACAAGCCTGCCACTTTGTTGCCCCTAATCAGAAGGTTGCACAGAGTGGAAGAGGCTGTATTTAGGAAAGTACTTGAAGGATTTTGGATGTCCTACCCACATACCCATTCAGTGGATCCAGACTGCTGTGTCATTTATCCTAATCTGTCCCCTTGCACTGCACAGCAATCAGCCTTCACCATGAGATCACACAACTCCTGCACCCACAGCAGGACATAAATCAGAAGTCCCAACCCTGTCCCAAATAAACCATGGATAATCTAGCTAGAGAAACCAGCAGAAAATCACCCGCTGACCAAACAGAGCCAAGGAAGTGCTCTATAAAGAGTGCTGCAAAATGTGCCCAACATGGAAACACAGACTCTGGCTATAGGGCAGCTCCCAGCATTGGAAAGATTTTGCTGGTAGTTACCCAAAGGTTTCACCATATGTACGTGTACACATCCCCATTGCCCTTGTTCCTTGCCTGAACTTGGAAATAGCTCCCCTCCAGCTCACCAAGGAATGTTTCTACACTGGAGCTTCTAATCTCTGTCACACCAACAGGGACCAGATCTGGGAAATCTGTTCTGGGTCTTTCATCTCACTCCACAGCATCAGCAAATACCACGGAGGCGGAAATGTCTGATCCAAACCTGAACCAACTGCCTCGAAGGTTCAGAACAAGTTTTTGGTCCCAATCCACTACTAAATGCTGGCAAGTCCAGAGTGCCTTACAAGCCTGCTAATGAGGCAAGTGCAGTAGGGAGAGAAATACAAATCCCATTTCTGTGCCAACAGTGAATTCACTTTTGTAAAGAAAGTGCATATTCAGTACCAGGCATCCTGTGATCGCTCAGTTCCAGCCTGCTCTTTTCCTCCCTAACAGGATTTTCCCAGCACTACTTACCTCATCAGCCTTTCATTGCTGCTAAGCCAGGATTTCCAGACAATCTGTCCCACTGCCTCAAAACAACTTTCTGTCTATCACTAACAGATCTGCAGCACACATATGTCCTGCAGCCTCCACTGCTAGCAACAGTCTTAATCTTCTTCCTTAACACCAGTTATCAAAGTAACACTCCGAGGCAGAAGTAGATGCTAAATTTCAGATCATTAGCAGAAAACAGAACCAATTATGAAAAAAATAGCTGGGTAAGGGATCTCACACAGCATTAAAAATAGATTGTTATTTATTCTCATGACTTCAATCTGGTATGCAAACAGGAGGCTTTGCAAGCTCAGAAGGGAAACGTGCCTGGCAAGGTGGCTGGCAGAGATGGTCTGTGTGGGAATGTACCCACCCAGATCATACCTGCAGCACGGAAGGTGTGCGCATCACTGTAGCTTGTTTTGTGGGCCTAGGATGCCTCCCAAGGAGTATCTGGGCAAGACTGGCCAGGGATTGGGCAGGGTTAGCTTCTGCGCTGGGTGGCCATCGCTGCTGCGCACATGGGATCAGAGGCCCTGCTTGGCCATTAGAAGGCAGCAAAAGGGTAACAAAAGTTGCTCTTCCCGTGCAGATGTGTTCAACACTTCATACAGGGACATAGGCCATGACCCTCCTCAGGGATTTGAAAGCATCGAGAAGAAATCAGCTCCCATCATTAGTCTTGCTGGAGCAATGTAATTTCCTTTGACAGCATCCTTTCCTCAACCTTGAAAAGCTTAGAGTTGTAAACCACCACCGAAGGAGAGACATAGCTGCTGCTATCACTAGTGTCCAGTTTTGATGGTAGCAGCATGGCAGGCACTGACAAAATAAAAAATCCATCCCAAAGCAGGGAGGAGGAGCGGAGGATGCCTGCAAAATGAGTGTGGCTCTCGGCAAGCACTAAGAAACAGCTGAATCTCCAGGAGGTGAACTGTGTCTTCCATCTCCCTGCCAGATAAAACTTCGAGAAAGAACAGTTTCCAGCTGTAAGGGAGAAGTGAAGTCCAGCAGCACTAGGGGACAGTTTCAGCTGCTGCTGCTGACCCTCTGCTAACAACCTGGGCCCCACTACCAGCTTCACTGTCAGTGACCATTACCACCCCAGTGCACGAGAGAGCCCAGCACACTGACGGCACTGGTGGCCTGATGGGTGACAAGCAGGGGAGATTGTTCATATGGACTCAACAGCAAGTCAAGAGCTTCCATGCTGAACGTTACATTAAGATGGATTGTTTAAATGCCGTAAGAGTTTATTTTGGCTGGGACAGGCACAGGGGCTCAGAGGAGAAAACAAGAAAACTAGACACAATTTCCATGAGCGTTTTTTGTTCTTCAGCATCTGAAGAAAGTCCTAAAGTGCTGTCACCAGAAAGTTTAAATTCATTATGTGGGACTATAGAGTGCTTCTGGGAAATGCTTGGTGGGGAGACCTCCCCAAATAAAAAGTTGAATGCCAATGTGAAATAAAGAGGGGATAAGAACATGGAAAGTTTGTGTGAAGAAGAGTAGCCACAGCTTGCCCTCACAAAAGCTTCATCTATTCCAAGTATAGCAAATGGGATTAAAACTCTGAGTCAGACCTTATTTGTCCTATTAATTTGGCTGAGCATAATGTCACAACAGAGGGGAAAAAAATACACAAAAC
This sequence comes from Buceros rhinoceros silvestris, assembly GCF_000710305.1. NCBI lineage: Eukaryota > Metazoa > Chordata > Aves > Bucerotiformes > Bucerotidae > Buceros > Buceros rhinoceros. The sequence continues at coordinate 97,660 of NW_010426124.1, read as the reverse complement.
AGCCTTAAATGGCTTAAACTAAACCCAATCATTTACCAGCACACAGTCACAATAAAAGCAATTAGCATACAAGATATTAAGAACCTATCTCGTCTTTAAAATGTCTATGGGCCACAAATAGAGGTGCACAAAAGATAGATTAGGAACAAATCTCAACCTCTTATGCCATCAATTCTCAAGTTAATTATCTGATAATCACCATGGCATTCATTTACAGAATAAATATCCCATGTAAATTTAAGACTGCGTGTAAATAGAAAAAGAGTTAATTAACAAAACAATAAAGTTCCCAGCAATGTAAACACTCTGCTGAATCCACTCCCCATTAGCCAAAAGAGTCTGTTGGAACTTGGTGCTGAACTTTGAACTCTCAGGTTGAAGCACTGGGGCCTATGCACTAGGGTCTGTACTTTCAGCAGCAAAGTAGCACGTTTTGTCATAAAAAGTAAGTTGCGAGTTTGTCAGCTGCGAGGAAGCACAAGAAAGCCCAGTTCCCCATTCAGCACAGCTTATCCTTATCTCTACCTCTATCAAATAAAGCACATAAGCCTCCATGGAAATCACATGCTTGCACCCTGAGCTGAATAGGGATAAGCAAAGAATATGCTTAAATATTTTGCAGAATTAGATCCACAATCTTCATTTCACACTGCAGTAATTCGTTTTCAGAAAAAAAAAAAAGTTTCTATGGAAACTGATTTTGGATCCAGCAGAGAGATTTTCCCCTTTGATTCTCACTTTTAGAGTCAGTCTTTACTCCTGTCTCCTTCTCTAGAGATGTTCTAAAAAAGCAGATCTCATTTCTTTGCCTGGTTCACAGCAAACTACTATATCTAAGTTCCCTCATTTGTTACGCAGAGAACATTCTCAGCTGTGCTACTATGACGGTGTGAAGTCCTCAAATGGAAGATGCTGTAGAAGAAGAAAGGGTAATCTAAAAACTTCATCTTGCCTAGTGGCCTACAAATTAACATGATTTACTCGACTGGAAAAGGATTCTAATGCTTTTAGAAACATTTTTAGGAAAAAAAAAGCCCCATTATGGGGTATAAAAGGAAGAGAAAATGTGAACATTTGAGTGGGTATGTGCCTTTTTTTTGCATCTTATACAGTTATATGAGCATCTACAAAGTAAACAAAAAAGTTCACCTGGTCAGACTATTTACCTCTTTACCCTGTCTGAGGTACCATGGCCAAAAGCACAGGTCTAAAGCAGAAGACATAGGCAGAGCAGTCAGATGTGATACTTCCTGAAAACACTAACAATCCACAGCTCAAGGAGCTAGTAGGATGGCTACTTCATGGTTAGCAATGCTCAGTAGGTTCTCTTCTTGATCACTTTCTCCTAGAAAACAAAAAATTATAGCACAACATCCCATAACAAGGAGTTTTCCAACTTCATGTTGTGTGAAAACTCTGCTCCTTTTTATTCCTTTTGTTTTGATGCTGCTGACAGCCATCTTCTTCAGTGCCCCACTGTTCTCACACAGGGAGAGAGGGAAAGCCCATCCACCATCAATTCTTCCCTTGCCACTTGAGACCTCTCGCACAGCCTCTAGTCACTTCCTCCAGGCTGACAGGCCCAGATAGGTCAGCCTGAAAACTACACCATGGCTTTCATCAGTCCCTGCTAGCCCTCCCTGCACCCTTGCCAGGTCTTCTGTCTTCTCTAGGGGTGAAGGAACAGTCCTGCATAGAAGGTGTGGGTGCACTGTAGGAGTACGCAGCGGAAAAATGATGCTGTCTATTTGGTCTGTAACTCCTGAAAACTTGGCTGCTCTGAACATCATACAGATGGTACACACACCTCGCTCTTATATCAAGATCTTGCTTCTGAATGATAACAGCTCACAGCCCATTATTTTATATGGGAAGCTAAGACTGATTTTTTTTTTTTTTTTTTTGCCACAGTGACTCCCTTCACAGTCACCTATGCAGAATGTCATCTGCTGTTTCATTACTCAGCTGCCTGGAGGTCCCTCAGCCTTCCCCTATCTGGCTGGTCTAGCATAGCAGCTTGCAGAGCCACCCAAGCCTCCGAATACCCGTGTAAGATACATCACTGGGTATGTTCTGATCTGGCCCTAGGACCAAGGGCCTTTTATTAGTGAAAAGCATGATACATGTCCCTTTAGACGTTCATTCTTCAAAACAAGTCAGATCTTTGCCCAAAACAAGAGTCTCAGGAAGATGTGATTGTCCAGTGTGAGATACCAGGCTCCCAGGTCACTGCTTCTGACTTGACGATCCCGTTCCCAGGAGTCTCTGGGTCTGCACCCAGGTCAGCCTCGTCAGTCGAGTCACAACAAGTTTGGTCTTGCTGAAATCCAATTAAATGCCCAAATTATAGCACAAAATGAGCTACTTAAGCCTCCCATACCTTTGCCACACCTGGGGAACACATTAAGTTGATGTTCACACTCCAAGACCAAAGAGTAGGATGATCTTCTACTGCCTGTACAGGATGCATGCCTTAAAACACAGACGCGCGGGACGGCACGCTCACAGCTTTGTCTCTAGGCACAGAGGGGCTAGGGCCTTAGCCACAGGCAGAGCTTCCAAACGACAGAAAACAGGGGTCTTTGTGCCACGCCGATGGTGGTAAGAGTTACCCCACGACACCCCCATCCTTCTTCCCTGTCTCTTTAGACCTTCAGTAATTCCTCTCTGAATTGCATGCCTCTCCTAACATTATCAGGCAGAAGCGTGTGTCCCACTTCATTAAGCCTGTAAGCCACTGGCTGGATGGTATCTGACTTGCATCCGTTTGCAATTTAAAACGGGCATTTGCTTCAGATCAAAGCAGCAGTGGCAGCAGGAACAGAAATTAGCATCTCACGGTCTCTCTCTCCCCGGTTTCATTGCCACAGTGTGTCTCCCTCATTACCAGGGAAATGAAACGTCTTTACAGTTCAGGCTGTCTCTCCCTTTTATCCTGCGGCCACTGTGTGAGGCATTACCGCCACATTTAACAGCAATTGGTCATGGCCCTTCTCTTACAAATGGGACAGTGGGCCTCTCCTCCCTATTAGCATCCCATGAGGGGGCTGCAAAGAGTCACAGCCCCTTGTGGTTTGCCATACTGCTCCTAGTATTCATCCATTCATTCCCTCATGTTTAAAAGGATGATAAAATCAATGTCCCCGTCCCGCCCCTCCCCATGCCACAGGTCGATTTTCACACTCAGTCCACAGTCCCAGAAACCAATTCTCCTCCCACTCCTACAAGGAAGGAGCAGGTAACAGCGCACACAAGGCCAGAGACCAGGTCACCCCTACTTCACAGCCACCCCAATCATGCTTTGCCTTCATGACTGTCCCTAAGGAGGGGACTGAGGACAGCACCCATCACAAGGGCAGACTCCAGGGATGCTGGAAGAGCAGCCCCCTTTCCTCTTCCCTCTCTTTGCCTTAGCAGCCCAGGCACCTAGTGCCTGAATGAGGAATGAACAGAGAGTCAATTAAAAGACAAAATACCTTCCCCTCTGATTAGTGTTTTAAACAAAGCTGCTGATAGAGATGAGCAGCCTGCAATGGCAGTAGCAAGCTTGCACCCACACATCCCTGAAGAGCTCATAGGCATTGACTGTAGAGAAGGGCTCAGCTCCCTGCCAGTGGCACTTATAAACATGTAACTCTCCTTAGAAACACACAGTAAAAAGATGTAATGAATGAAAATAAGGAAGCCCAGGTGAACACATGCTCAAATTTGTTGCTTATGGTATTATCTTTTCTGTTGAGATTGCAGAGGCAAGTAGTGTCTGGACCTTGCTTTCCAGTTCGCACTTCTAAACAGGAGCTTCTAGGGAAACATGCTTGTGTTTGGTTTAAACTTTACTTTTTTTTTTTTTTTTAAATGCCCAAGCAGGTAGGGAACCGTCAGTCCTTCACCATCACAAGCAGCCTCTTCGCCGGTAAGTGCAGCTGGCTGAAAGGACGCTGTGATGATCCCTCCTGCCTGATGAGGTAGCAGAGCGAGCCAGATACAGCATTACCTCTTGCACATCATTCTGACCTTGAGCCTCATGGTTTGCACTGCTTCTGCCTTGGAAAGCATAGCTCTAGGGCAAGTGCTGCCTTTTCCTGCCTTGTGCAACAGGACTGTAATCCCATATCTGCTGGAAAAGAGAGAGGAGGCAGAGGATTGGAGGAGAAGAACCAAAAAATCAGCAGTAAGCAGATATGATGCAGCAGTTTCTTAGCGGTTAAGGAAGATTTAGAGTCCAAGGAGCAGTTCTGCCTTGTCTTAGATGCCAAAGACCAAGACCAAATAACACGCAAAATGAGCAGGGGCTGCAGGATCCAGCTGGAATGCAAAATGGCATCAAGTGAGACCAAAGCACTTGTCAAAACTGCATCTTTTATTTTCACTTTTAAATATTTTATCACAGGAAGAAAACTGAATGTCAAATTTCAAAACCAACTCAGAGTTAATAGGAAGGAATAAAGAGACAGTGCTTGAGAATGAGCATCCCAGGAGAACTCCAAGTCATTTTTTTGGAAGAATTTCTTGAAAAAGTTTGGCAACCTTCCTCAACAACCTTGCCCTGGCAGAACAGGACAGCATGGTGCTGCTGTGCTCTCCACTCCCAGGGAGGAGAGCAGGCCAGGAAACACTAAGCCATCAGCTGCCAGAGGATGCAAAGTATCTCCTTGCTTGCAAGCCACTTCCCACTGCTTCTGCAAGACTGCTTCACCAACCCACCCTCCCTCTTCACAGGATACAGGAGCCCTGCAGTGAAAGGTCCTCAGTGCACCCATCTTCAGGTGAGAGAGTCGCTGGTGCGGATCCTTCGTCCTACTGCACATTGGGTGAGCTGCCCTGGCAGCTCCTGAGCACTTGCTCCTGACCAAAGGCAGGTGCCATAAATCATTCCAGAAGGCAATGCAATGCAGGGGTTATACTGCCGCCTGTCCCACCCTCATGCCATCCATCTTCTGAACAGTGAGGGGCTGCCAAGCTGCAGCTCACTGGGAAGCAGTGCTGCCTTCCTCTTGTCTTACAGCATGCATACCTCCCTACAGGAACACATGAGCACAACCCAGCTCTTGTGCTTGTGTAGCCCTGTGCATCCACTACCCAGTAGATTAACTCCTCTTGGACCCAGCTCTGCATTGCCCTATAGACCCTTCAAACTGCTTTAAAACCTATGAAAGGACCCTGGACCTTCTGATCACATGCTACCCTCACACAGGACTTTCTCTGGGCAAGAGCACATCTGGGGAACAAGGTGCAACAGGGGCACTGCTGTGCTGCAGGGTCTGAGCTGATGCACTGTCTTCCCCCATGGGGCTATAATAGCTAAATATGTATTTTATCAAAGGTTCTAGTTTATATGAGTGGCTGTACTTGGAAAAAAAGATGCTAATGGAGGTGGGTGAAGGTGGCCCAAGAGCCCCTGCAGCAAAATCAACACCATCGCTGACCCACCATGCACACATCTCTCTCCCTCTTGTACATTTATCTCAGCTGAGTGAAAGATTCTCTTTAAAAATAGGACTGTTTTGGAGCTTTTGCTGTGATAAGTTACAACTCCTTACCAGTTTACTTGTGAAAAATTCATCTTAAAAAAACACCTAAAAGCTTTGGTGGTGATCCAGCAAAGCCAAAAAAAAAAAGAGGAAAAAACCCCACCATTGCAAAACCACGCATTCTTACAGACTCTTTCATCGAGGCCCTATGAACACTTTACAAACTTAAATTAAAACCTCTAAACCTGCGTGAATAGAAAGCTGCTATGTACACAGGCCTCTGGTTAACTGAGCAGAAACAGAAGAGAAGATGGAGAAACCTCCCTCTTTCTGCCCACCAGACACAAAAATCTTGTGTTGCAGCAGAGCCTGCACCTTTGTACATGGAGATGAGATGGCAGAAAAGATGCCTCCACAGACCTGCAATGGAGTGCTGAGGTGGCAGAGCGAGGGGACAGGACAGGCTCGGAGGATGCACAAAACCCAGACAGGTCACTTATAGAGCCTGCACAACTTATGGAGACTGACCCGCACATGCGAGTGCTGCAGCAGGGTAGGGGCTGTCCTACAACACCACCCCAGCACTCTACTAATGAGTAGCATCCTAAATAAGCTAGATTTTTGAGCAGAAGGCTGTTCTTGATGAGGTTCATTCTAAGGCACAAAGAATGGGCTCTCAGGCTGTCTGTTAGTGATTTCCTGCTGTAACACACAAGGAGGTGTGAGACACCAAGTGACAACAAAAGGGCAAAATTATTTTTTAAAAGAAAGAGAAATGGACACCAACATCATCTTAACAGCAATCCTCAGGGAGACAGAGGAACAAAGTACTTACAAGCACCTAGAAGAATGCAAGGAAAAAAGAAACAAAACTTTTGGTTTGTTTTAAACAAGAACAGAACATGTCAGAGCTATCTAATCTCCCCCGCAAGGGGGCTGCAAGCCTTGTGAGAGGGGATAAGCAGTAGGCATCATATATTCTTGACTTTACCAAGGTTTGTAAAGTATGCTGCCAAGTTACTCTTATGGTCAAGTTAAGGAAACACTCTAAATGAAAACACAGAGGGACAGCACAAAATTGGTAGATAAACTGTGCACAGGTTAATTGTTAATAGTTTATGGTAAAAAATGGATCCTTCTTTCCTTTCCCACACCCTAACACACCAACATATCCTTTGTATCCCCTAATTACGAGGTGGGCTCCAGGCAGCCAGGGTACGGCTGGCTCAGGACTGCCTGTCAGGCAACTCACATTGCAGCCTTTCCCTCGGTGGAACAACTCGCCTGCCTCCTCTCCGTCATCCAGCTACCGCTTTTCATGAAACTTGTAGGAGTTTAACGACCTGGGAGCATCTGCTTCTCTGTCAAAACAGACTGAAACTGGTCCATGACTTAAAGCATTATCAAGACAGGCCAAAGACAAACAGACAGCAGGATCTTTCGCAAACTGGTGCGGAAAGCTGTTCAACAGACCGATGCAAACAGTGCTTCAATTAGATAGGGAAAGTCAACAGCCTGAATACACAGTGGAGAAACAACGTGCTAGACAGCAAATCTGCAGGAAAGGAGTCTGCTGATGGTGAGCCAAGCACAAACAGTGCCTGGCTGTCACACACACACAGAAAATCAAACATCCTACTAGGATGTGTAAACGGGACATAACCCACAAAGCAGGAGGCAAACCTCTGCAGATTGCCCCACATGTGGCTCTGAGCACTTACACCAGAAAAGACAGCTAGGGTCAGGGCAGCAAAGGGAAATGCTGCATGAGGTCCAAAAAACATAACCCACAGGGAAAGGCTAAGCAAGCTGGAGCCAGTCATAGAGGTTGGCTGAACATGGAAACAAGAACAGTAGTCTTCAAACTTATGAAAAAACTGCTTTTTCAAGGAGAAAGGGACTGAAGCACCTCCCAGTTCCTCAGGATACAGGGCAGGCAACTTTTCCAGTTGTAAGGAAAGTGAAAGACTTGAACAGATAATCTAGAGGGGCTATGGTGTCTCCAACCCTCCCTCTGGTCAAAGGAAGCAGGTTCATAAACATCTGGCATATTTTCCAGACAGCTGCTTTTGACTGAGGATGGTGCTTTGAGTGTTCCCCTGATGACTGACCTTACAACTTGCTGGGACCACATCCCATTTTGCACAATTAGGGGCTGAAGATCCCTTGACTTATAGTGACTGGATTAGAATCTCCTTTCCTGTAATACATCAGTCAGCCAGCCTTCACACAGCAGAGTGCCTCAGCCTTGAAAAGGTGAGCCTGAGCTGGATCCCAGAGCATAGAGGAGCTGCCTTGCAAGCACAAACACGGCTTTTTTATTACATGGTACAACCTGGAGGTGTCTACCACCACATCATGGCTGTGCAGCTTCCTAACCCACAGACAGCCCAGGCACGAGGGGCTGGATGTTGTCATCTTCTACAGCAGTCCCAGCAAAGCAAGGACCCGCACAGTCTCTGTACGCTCATCTCCAAAATGGCTTTGTATCCACTTCCTTCTGGGATCCAAGACTCCATGCACAACACTCACTGGGTCAGTAGGATTTGGGTTTTGTGGATGGCTGTGGTACTCCTGCTATGGGCTTTCTTCTGGCCCAGCCAGGGGACTTTTGCTATGTCTTCATGTTCCTGTGACAGGTTTTGTGATGCAGATCCGTTTTCTTTTGGAGAAGATGCTCTTTGGGAACAGGCGCACTCAGAACAAGGGGACAGCAGTGTCCAAGAGCTTCCCCAGCAAAGAATGGTCAAAGGAAAGTACAATGCCTTAAGCAGGACACCAATACTTCATTTCCAGCTCTGTCACCAGTTTTCAGTCTGCACACCACCGATTTTGTCAAGTCATCTGAGCAGCAATTTGATACTTTGGTGTTGCAGTACAAAGAGCTGGTTTTTTCCCTTATACCCACAGAGAAATAACACTATTTCCATCCACAGTGGGAGACAGATGCAAGGTGCTCACATACGACAATGAGCAGTGTGAAATGGGATGGGAACCTGACTTAAGACACAGAACACCTGTATGAAAACACTATCTGCTCGGTAATTTAAAGCTGCTTCATTCCACAGAAAGTAAACATGCAATTTCAAGGATTTATTGCAAAAGCTACTACAGCACAATACAAAGGCCCTCTGCAAGGATTCAGTCCTCCTCAGCTGTCCAGCTCTGCTCCTTCGAGTTACAGCTGCCATTATGACTAGCTAAGTTTTCTGGACCCCATCAGCTTTCCTCCTGTGATGTTGCTCTTCTTGTTGCTCTTGCTTTTTCCAAAAAAGTACCAGAAGACAACAACGAGGGCCAGGAGAAGGATCAGAACCAGTGGTAAGTACAGGATGAAGTTCAGCAGTGGTGGGGATGAGCATATCCTAGACATAATGGTTGATTCTGGAGGAAAAAAAGAAAGAAAAAAAGTGAGGCTCCAAGCTAGTTTGAGTTTCTCTCTCATACTCTTTCTATAGGTTATCTTGCTATCACTTTTCTGTCAATCTTTAACAGCTACCAATTTTTAAGAATTCATACAGGCTACCTGAGAAGAGACAGAGAAACCAGGTAATTTGCATCAATGTCTTGTTTTGAGAGGTCAGATAGGGCCCCAGATAATTCAGCTGAAATATCCTAACAGAAAGAGCAAGGCTTTTCAGCTAACCTGTTCTAGATTGGGCTCAGTAAGGAAAAGCCACACATCCTTCACCTCCTCCTGGGTCCCTGCCCAACACCAGTGACAGTCGAGTGAAGCAGCTGCCTGTCAGAGGCTGCAACACTGAACAGGGAGGAACTAGAGAAAAGCAAAGGAAACCAGATCAAGGAGGTCCTTGTCTCCCCTAGACTCCCGCCCCTCCTTGCTTCTGCTGCTCTGCTATCCTTTATCAGCCACACCGAGCTGCAGGCTGTAAGCACCATCCCTGTCCCCAGCAGCTGTTGCAGAACAGCTCCCCAGTTGAGATGGAGGCTGCCTGTACTGCTGGTGGACCCTCTAGGTACTTCAAAACCCATGTTTGATCAGTTCCATACTAACTGAAAAGCTCTCATTTGCAACCACTCCATTTTTGTCCTGGGCTCCTTACAGCCACACGTTAATCCTGGCCATCAAAATCTCCTCAATTGACATGTAGCTTTAACACCACAGATAGACCCCAAGTGCACCTGGCCTACCCTGAAGGGTCATGTCAACTCCTTTGGGTTTCTTTTAGCCATCTCAAAGTGTGTTCCTCAATTCTCCTCTTTATCCAAGACCCATGTGTGGACATTTTAAGCTTGGTCTGCAAAACCATGCTGAGCATGTGGGTCTGCTGATTTGAAGCTGTCCATGGGGGACCCACACAACCTGGTGGGCTAAGTGTGACCCTAGGAATGAACCAACCTGGGGGCTACCCCTGGTTGTGAAACCAACTATTACCTTTCTACCTCTGAAGCTCTGTGTCCCATCCATATAGATGGAAACAGTACTTACTCTCCTGACGGAAAACAGGGAGAAGTCCCCACTAGATAAATGCCTCTATAGTACTAGGGAGATATCCCAAAAGGCAGCATCAGGATTAGAGCTGAAGTTACTCCTGGTTACTGGTATCTTGTACATGGTTGTGTCATTACCCCTCAGAAAAATTTACATTTGTGAGCCAGAGGGGCATTTCAAGATATCCACATCACTGGAGAAACACACATACACACACACAAAACGAGAAAGAAAAAACCCAGCTAATCTCTTGGGTTTTATGAAGACCAGAAAACCACTTGCCAAAAACACTTATACGAAAATTGGAGGAGAATTTTCAAGCAGTTACTGAGGCATTTTAGCAATGGTTACTCCACCAGTAATGGGTAACAAGACAGAGGGAGCTGATGAAGGAGGAACCTGAGTGCTAGAGGAGGCTGTGATGGACAATTGCAGGAATGTAACAGCAGGGGATGAAGAGCTGTCAGTCCCTCCCTGGATTTAAATCCAGATTAGCTCTGCTGTAGATGCAGAGTCATGTGTGTAGGCTCCATGCCTGCCTGTGTCAGTTGCAGGCACAAGGGAGGGCTCAGCAGGGTCCACTGAGTTTTTCCATGTTGGTCAGCATCGGTAATTGCTGCAGAAGCTATAACCACATGTAGGCACCCAGGCTGGTGTCAGAGAAGAGTGGTGTCAGGAGAAGAACTGCAGGATCCTCTCAGCTGGGTGCAACATGTTTGATTTCACAGCTCATTTTTTCTTCCACATGGGTCATCCAAGCCTCCTACTTCCTCAAGGAGGCAACAAGAGTACTTGCCCCCTCCTTGTTATCTCCCTGAGAACACTGCATGTGCCTGACTGAAACCTTTGCTTTCATTTATTCATAATTCTGTATGCAGAATCCAGCTCTATCTTTGCACTCAGCATGTACTTCAACTCACCCGAAGAGGACAGAGATTGTTTTCAGAGACCTCACTGGAGGCAGACTTGCTGGAAAAAATCACACCAAGAATTCTTTCCCCCAAACAATTAGTGTTCTGGCTCTAATGGCATCACTGAGAGCAGAGGTTTCTGCCTACAGCCCCACAAGAGAGCACACAAGCCGCAAAGCTCTGCAGACACAAGTGCACTCAATGGTACCCTCTGGATCAGACGGCTCACAGTTGGAGCTCAGTATTTCATCTGACCACCACCTCCAATGTTTACAATGCCAAGCATCTGGGTTTCAGTCCTGGCAGATCAATGGGACTAGGATCTCATTGCCTCCCCCATCAGGCAACAGCAAACGTCCCTCAAAAGGCTCCCCTCCCTGTCCTGGGTCCCAACAGAGCTCTGGCAATCTCCCCAGCACTGATCCCCTCTGCAGTCTCTTAGCAAGTCCTGGCCCCACTGCATCCTTGCCACTGCAGTATTGCCAGCAGGAAGCTACCGTTATCCCACACACAGACCCCAGCATGGTTAACGGGAAACCACTGCAGGGTGAGCAGCCCCTTGCACCCAGCAGCATTACCTAGCGGGATGGTAGTGAGCTGGGTGTAGCCCGAGTATGCCAAGGCTTGCAGTGCCCAGTCCTTCCCCTCGCTCTGCTGTTGCCACTCCTGCACCTGGCAGTGATACACCCCAGCATCGTCCTTCTCCACACTATGCAGCGTCAGGCTGAAGTCGCCAGCACTGGGGCGGCGGAGGTGCAGCCTCCCCACAAGGCTCTCCCGGGGGTACTCGATGGTGCCGTCGCGGCGGAGAGTGAGTAGGGTACTGATGCGGCCATTCTTCTTCCCCCAAAACCAGGTGGCTGAGAGGTAGGTGGTGGGCAGGTGGGTACTCTGCAGCAGGCAAAGCAGCGTCACATCCTCACCCTCCCTCGCTGAGATGCTGCGGTTGGTTTTCTCCAGCTGCAGTTCGCGCTCTGGGATAGGATGCAAGCAGAAAGCAATGTTGTGGTGTTGCATTGCCATAGTAAAGCTCCCGTTTGTGCCTACATGCTGACAGAAATATTCTAGGGCAAAGCCTGAGAGATCAGGATAGCCTCTTGCAAGGGACTCTGCAGGACACCCAACAGGCCCCTTGCCCTTGTGATTCATTCTCCCTGTGGTGTTTCCCCCACACCCCAGCATCATCTCTGCCCCTGTTCACAAGTCTTCTGAAACACTTCCCACCCCCTCCAATAAGGCATCCTTTGGACCAAAAGCTGTTTAGGAAGCTGGAATTCTCTGATCCACTTTGTTTAGGGCTGCGACCCATAAACCATGTCAGGCTGAGAGGTGGAAGAACTGAGCCACAGAGATCCACTGTGCACCCCAGCAGTGCAGTGCCCAAGGTGGGACCAGCTGAGCCTTCAAGTCTTGTTCTCAGCAGCTGTGTGATGCAGGGTAAAGAAAACTGAGGATGCTCAGGAGTACCAGGAAAGGGCTTCTTCTCTACTCATAGCACTGTACAACCAACTAAGTGCACCATGTGTTGGAGGGAAAAGAAAACACCACCGTTTCACTTTCATTGTTAGCCACTATTTCACCTCACTAATGAAGCATTAGGCATCATCCGCCAGCAGCAAAACCACCAGCTTGGTTGCTTTGGGAGGATGTGGTAAATCCTCGTAATTCCCTATTTCCCTTTGAGAGGCACTGACACCTCATGCATCCCCTAAGGCTCAGACCCAATGCAGGAGCTGCTGCTTCTCCTAAGGACTGACAGCTTAGGAGAGACCTGGCAGAAGCCCCATCATAAATTGATCCAACCTTCTCCAGCAGCACCTATATCAGAGATAACTGTCTGCTCACCTGGGAGCTTGAACTCCAGCGTGGTCCTTCCTGATGTTCCCTCTCCAAGTTTGTACCAGTTGTCCACCAGCCAGAGCCATTCCTCTACCACACAGTAGTACCTGCCCTGATCCCCGGGATTTGCAGAGAGTATCCGCAGCCAGAAAGCATTGTGGGACACCCTCTGGCTCAGGAAGCGGGACTTCTCTGCAGGAGAGCTGAATTCAGCCCCATATTCCAGTACGCTGTTGTAGCTGGCTCTTACGATTTGCAGGGGGGTTGCATCTGCTGGAGCAGGAGGTAGGAGGTACCAGGTAACGGCAAACTGAGAATTATTCAGGGCAAACATGATCCTGCACTCAATGGCTGTATCAGCACTGCCAGCAATCTCCACAGAGCTCTCTTTCATAGCCACCCGAAGCTTGCTTTCTAAAATGGAGAAACCAAATAATCATGCCAGCTGCAGGCCAGGTGGCCTGAGACACCCAAAGAAAGGAGGAAGAGGCAAAGACCCATTAGGGGATGCTGGAGCAGTGCAAGTGGGGAAAGGAGAGAAGAAGCAAATCCATTAGAACAAGGAATCACTGGGTGCTACTGGGTAGGGGAGTAGCAGAGGAGAAGCCTAGGGGACCATGGGGCAGGAACAAGGGTATGGAGGCAGCCACTGTGTTGGAGGTGTTTGCTGTGGTTATTAATCAGAAACCACATAGCACGGTCTTGAACATCTGCTGTGATTATACCAGCAAGTGTTTAATTTAGTACTGAGCAGTTCAGGAGAGGAGACCTGTGGTGCTGCCTGCTGCTCTGACCCCTGGCAGGGTACATGGTTGCTCCTGATGCACCTGTGCTGCACCTGGTTTGACAGACACTCTTCCCACCACACATCACTCGTTGTTGGTGCCTTTCCTTCTTCTCCAGCACCAGAAAAGCTGCAAACCGGTCTCTTCAAAGGGCCTGCATACACTTGCATTTCCCCTCAGCCCTGCCCCTCCATGCTGAGATACAGACTCTGTCAGGTGGGGCCAGCAGTATGGTGAAGGAGTTCACACAGATATCTACCCATGGGTAGACCGAAATTGCTCATAAGACACCACCAGGGTTTTAAAGCACTGTAAGCCGAGTTTCTATTCTTTGCACTTTCCTCGTGTACAAGCTGAGCAGCAGGATGCCCTGTGCCATGGAGGCTGGGGCAACCGAGCTCCTAAAACATCCATTCCTAAGGCATCCACTGACGCAGAGTGGTAAAAAAAGTGCCAAAGTCCGTATCTCCAATAACTCTGCATGCTCCAACCATAAGATTCCATATGTGACAAAACAGGCTGATGACTTCCATGATTTGTAGCTTCATTTTCTGCAGCTTCACCTCATCCCACTGCTGCCAGAGCCAGCTTCCTTTCCAGACTTAATTCTCTACTTTCTCAAATATACTTTGCTGGCTCATGCTGCCTTTCTGACAGAGATGGTACTAGAACCAGCAGCCACCTCCCACTATGCATCACCCTGTCTTAGTTCCCACCATCTTGACAGTGTCACAGTATTCAGTAACTGCTGCAACATGCTTGGAGCCAAACATCACAGTTTCTTGCTGCTCTGCTGCTACCATCAGCTCTGTGTAGATGTTCTACAATTACACCTGCTTGTCTTAATGCCATCTATACCACTAACGCACACCCGTAGACCCTGTCTGTTGTCACCCTTAGCCTCAGTACCGTAGCCACAAGACCTGTCCCTGGCTGGTTCAGGTGTAACATGAGGCACCCCAGCACCTAGCTCTGCAGGGACAAGGAAAGTGCAGCAGTGGAGCAGGAGAGAGAGCACCATGGAAACAAGCTCAAACAGGGAAGGAAATGTATCAGCTTATGCTACAGCAAACCCATCAGTTAAAAAACATGGAAAATGCATAATTTCAAATCACTGGCTTGTGATCCCGAAAATTCAAGGATTACAGGAAGGAGCACTTAAAGCATGAAAGAAGAGCAAGAACTCTCCTTTGCTGGCAGAACAGACACAAAAAAAGGGTGGGGGGTGGGTGGGAAGCAATCTATATTCTCACGCCTGCTTCCACAGGCTCAGACATTTTGGCTGGGACAGCCCCTTCAATTCCTTCGGCAGCCCCAGCCGTGAGCGGGAAAGCCAACACCGTTCTACTGTCGGGGCAGCAGGGAGCCAGCACACAGCAGGCTGGCTGGGGGGCTGCGGTGTGTTTGCAACATCTCTCTTCCATAAGAGGACGAGGCTCCCGGCATGATGCTTGCAGGTAGGGTCAGCGGCTGTGCGGACCCTGCCAGTGGAGGTGGCCTTGAAAGGGATCCCTGGGCACGGCCCCCCAGCTGCACAGCCCAGGTGTGCTAGGAGGAGATACCTCTCATCCAAAGCCTCTATCTAGCACCTTGCACCTCAGTGCTAGCTCCCAGCCTGACAGAGAGGCCTGGCATTTTCTCAGCACATATCAAATACACCAGAGGAAGCTCAGGGAGACACAGACATATCCCAGCATCAGCTTCTGGGGCTGGTCTTCCTCATCCCCCTGCAGCCTCCCAGAAGCCCACACCACAGGATCCACCTCACATTCCCAGCTTTCAACTGGACTCCTTAGGGAGCACCTTCCAGAAACAAGGCTTAAAATCCTAGTGGCAAGGATGACCCTTATGTGCTTGGTATGATCTGCAAACAAATAGACACTGCCACTCCCCAACACCAGATTTGCCTCCAAGAGTGTTGTCAGGAGCTGTGGGTGC
>NW_010426124.1:81690-82149 GCF_000710305.1 Buceros rhinoceros silvestris | reverse complement strand
GGGCGTGGGTGTCTGAGGAAGGAACAGGACAGGTAGCCACATCTCATGTGGCTCTGGTAGGTGACCTCACTGGGGAGGTCAGCCATCAGTGGTCCTGGTTGTCCCTGGTCATGTTTGATGGATTTAAAGTTGCAGAAGGAGAGACCTCTGCTGAAGAAGTGCCCTTACTGACACTGCTTACCTGGCAGCACCACTTTTATCCCCACGGCATTGGACTTGACAGTGGCTGCTGGCTGCCCCAGTGGCAGGCTGCTCCTCCTCCAGACCTCCACCTCACACTGGTACGTCCCCTCATCAGCAGCCACAGCATTGTGGATGCGCAGACTGAAGGAGGTGGCAGACTTCGTCAGTTGGGCTTTCCCCTGGAAGTGTGGCTGTGCCACCCCCCAGGATACAGTGCCACTAGGAAAGATCCGGCACAGCTCATGGTAGGAGGCCGGGGGGGGGGCGGGATGGGGA
>NW_010426124.1:76318-81596 GCF_000710305.1 Buceros rhinoceros silvestris | reverse complement strand
CCGGGACGGGACCAGCCACACCACAGACATTGGCACCTCCTCAAGGGTGTAGCTGGCATTCACTTGGCAGACGAGTTCAAAAATCTGCCCGTATCTGACGGTGGCAATTCGGCTTCTTAGCGTGGCGTGCAGATCAAGACCTGCTTGGGAGGAGAGAGCCCTTACTGCCAGCACAGAAATCCTGTCCCATGCCACCTTACCACCACCCTTCCTGTGCAGCACCATCCCCACTGACCCAGCCACTGCAGCTCCATGGCAGCCAACAGTCCTGCTGCTCCTCTACTGCTGCCACTCTTCCCCAAGTTGCCCTGTGCTCCTTCAGCCCCATGCGGTCCCTGGCCCTCTCCTACCTCATCCCCTGCTCCCCCAACCCCAGCCCTCCAAGCAGCCCTGAGTACCCTCTCTTCCAGGCACCTCGGTCCCCACTGCGACAGGGAGCCAGGGACCCTCCTGCTGCTGCTGCCCTGTTTGCTGCTTCTTTCCACCCTCCACAAAATCCAAACAACTCCTGTGGCCCACCAATGCTCGCAGGCACCTGGCCCAGCAACGAGGGAAAACACCCTAAATCACAGCCAAAAGCTGCCTCCTCATAAAGGCAGCAATCGAAAGAAGAAATGGCGTGAGGCATTACACATCCAGGAGGTTAGCAGCTCTGTGCTCAGACAGGAGGTCAGGAGAAGCAATCGGATGCCAGCATCAGGAGTGCATCTCTGAAAAAGGCCACCATACAACTCAGCAGGTACCTTTGTTTTGCTGAATTACTGTAAGTAATTATGCTGCTAGAACAGATATTTTGTCTTTCAAATTAAGGAGACAGTCAGACCTACTGAGCAAGCCACTGCCTTTCAGGTCTCTTGTCATTTTAGCTATTGTGTCTCACTTGTCTCTCCCAAAATATCTCGGAGTATTCAAGCACCCTGCAAAAAATGGGGACACTGAAGCATTTTAGGGCCGAGTGATCAGCCCCAGGTCACCCTGCAGCAGCAGAGCTCAGGGTGCAGCAGACCTCTGTAGATGCATCTAGCTGCTTCTCCAGCCTTGCCTCCAGCATGTCCAGATTGAAAGCCCAGAAACAGGGGTGGCCCAACTCACCCATGGAGCTGACTGTCACTGCTGTCTCCCCCTCCTCTATCCAGCTCCGTCCTCGGGACCACTCCGTCGCTTTGCACCAGTACTGCCCACCGTCACCCTCGTCCAATGTGTTGGGGATCACCAGGGTGAAAGCACCAGATCTTGCTTTCTCCAGCCGGAGGGTCCCTCGAGTCCCACTGTCCTGGTAGGTGCTGCCCAGGCTCAGAGTGCCATCCTGCTCCATGGTGGCCACCAGCATCCGGGGACCCGGGTGCTGTGGTGGCAGGTGCCACCACTGCACAGACACAGGGCTGGTCGCTCCTTGCACATCGCAAAGGAGAATTAAGGCATCTCCCACCACGACCTGTGGCGTGCTGGTGGACACGGTCATGCGCATGCGGCTCTCTGCAAACAAAAGTTACTGCGAGGGAGGGGATGTTGTGCTCCTCAGAAAAAGACAGAGATACTGTGGCATTAAGTGGAGAGACTAGATAAATCTTGACACTGGAAAAGGAAAGGAATTGTCTGAGATTTTCAATCTGCCTTTTCTTATAACTTTGGAGAGGGCTATGTATGGTTTTTCTTTACTCTTCTTTAATGTCTTTCTTGGGACATAAGTACATAAGGAAATACCTAAGAAATAGAGTCCCAGCAGGCAACTCCTGCTACTTCAGAATAGTCACCATCTAGCTACGATAAGGAAACTAAAAGTTTCCTACACATCTTTCTTAGAGTGGTTTCTCACAAGTCACCCCTTCAAAACAGGGAGAGCACCCTGACAGAAATGGCAATGATGCCCCACTCCACCCCATCACCCCAAAGTACCTGTTCATCTTGCGATCCTCAGGAGTAGCAACAGCATTGCTCTTGATTTCCTGTACCAAAGATACAGGAGGACACAACTTCCCCAGAACTCTACCTATTTACCCCAAAACTTGTTACAAAGAGACTGAGCTAAAGGTTTGCACTTTGTTGAGAGCTGTTACATCTGTCCTGCTAATGTTTGCCAGAACAAGTGTTTTTCCCGTTATTATCTACCAAAATCTATGGCACATTTGCGCTCTTGTTGCAAAGAGGCAAACAGGTGAGTGGCCCCTGCCCAGATGAGGCTAGACTTCAAGCGTTCAAGTCAGGGATCACTGCAGGCTTTACCCAGAAGAGCAAACATTTACTAACCTATCAGCTTCACGTTGACTTGGATGCCTGATGACAGATTGGTTTGGATGCTGTGAAAGTCTCCAGGAGTCTTCACCTCCGAAGCAGAACAATGGTACGTACCGTTGTCCTTCAGCCCCACCTCATAGACGGTGAAGACGTAAACCATGTTGCTTTGCTTGAACGCTTGCAGCTGCCCCAGCTTGGCTCTCTCCTTATATTCTTCCTCCCAAATCAATACACCATGAGGGTCAACCCTGACCACTTCAACGCCATTGAGGAGCCAAAGCACTCGGAAGTGCTTGCTGCTACTCTTCTGGGATCCCACCAAGCAATTTAGCTGCAAGGTATCACCTTCAGAAAGGGAGGTTTCAGCAGCAGTGATGTCCACAGAGAGGTCTCTGCCTGCAAGCAATCAAAAGCAAAAAGGGCACTCGGTGTCCCTGCCCATGCTTCCCTCCCACCTGGGCCATGCATCAATGGCCATGCAGAGGGAAACAGAAGGGAATTCTCTATTGAAACATTTTCTTTCATTAGAAAAGTGATCAGGATGAAAAATGTTGCACATGGGGAGATGGTTGCCAGCTCGAAGCACTAACCAGCAGTCGCAGGTAGAGGAAGCACCAGAGCCCTGAGGAACCAAACTCGCTCCCGCGGAGCGGCTAACTGCCTCAAAGCAGAGTACCCACCCAGACGGCCTTGGGCCACAGCCACCCCTCAGCTCAGCTCAGGCATCCAAACCAAGGACTGCACTAACCCAGAGGCAGTAGTTTTTGCAGGGGGCTGCTCCATCTCACCTCCTGGAGCTGTTCTGCTTCATCTAACAAATATCCTTTAAGCCAGAAAGGGGCACAAAGGGGCTTTATCACTCAGTGGTGTTTATAACTCTGCTGTCAGTCCACTGAGAAGGTACGTGGAGCACAGACAATTCAAGTTGCTTGTCTGAATCTGATGCTGCTGGTCCTGCATGCTGCAGCCCTCACTGGCTGCTTCAGGATGTGGGCAAGAAACAGCCTCCATTTTAGAGTGGTTTTGTGTTAGTTGCTACAGAAGGCTGAAATATCAAGTCTTGTCACAGCATAGAGAGGTTAGGAGGAAGCAAGGGAAGGTGGAGATCATGTCCTACTCCCTTGTCCTGGCCCCTGTACCGAGCAGCAGCAGGTGCTGAACAAAACAGGTAGCAACAGGGGGAGCACAAAGCCAGTTTCCCTTTGGCAGACCTTCTTGGGCAGTCAGCTGCATCTGAGGTAAGGATACTGTCTTTTAGCCCTATGATGAGATTCACCTTTCTCGTGAACCATTCAAAGCCTCTGCCTCTAATGCTCCCTAGTTCCCAGCATCAGCCTGGCTGGAGAGTGGCTGCGGGCAGAGACCCACAGGGTATCCTGAAACCCTGCGCTGTGACCCCAACGGAGCAGTGACACGGCCCAAAAAATAGCAGGTAGCTCTGAGCCCTGGACAGGCATCCTGGCTCTCACCACTCCATCTCCTTGGGTCACTGTGGTGCTCCATGTCTAGCAAAAGGGCAAACTGTAGTTTGGAGGCAAAACAGAGCATCTCCCAGACTGCCACTGGAAGGGCTCAAATAATTTATTGAAAGCAAAGTACTCTGTGAATTTAAACACTGGTTCATAAACAGTTTGCAAACAGGAATCCCAGGCGCTGCAGATATGTTTGGCATTCCAAAATATTTGCTGGAGTGTTTATAGAAACCAATGGAGCAGTTGGCCACAGTCAGAGTCATTGCCAGCTCCCAGTGTGATGGGGCACAGGCTCTTCCACAGGATGCTGAAGGGAAACCCTGGCCCTGCAGACGAGATGGAGAGCTTGTACGCCTGCTGCCATCCCCCCCACGGCAATACCAGCGGCTCTAATGCAACCACCATAGCACCTCCTTACCACCACCACCACCTCCCTTCTAACCTTAATGGCTTCCACGGGGCAATTATTAAACTCTGACAACATTTCACTATTTCTAAACAATCCTGTGGCAGCAGTACCTGAAGCGACACACCCCCAGTCACAATGAACTCTCTTAATCAAGCGGATGCAGGAAAGCACACCAACTGCCATTGCTCACCAGGCAGCAGCAGACACGGAAAGCCATTGCTGCAAAAAGTGCCTAATAAGGGGAATAAAGCTTTGCCCATTAGCCAGGTTTCAGGAACTAAACTCTGACAGTGGGAGACCGCACTTCCCTCCCCTCCCCACAACACCTTGCCTCACTGAGCCACACACAGTGTGCTTGGTCCTTACCCATCTGTTTCTCTGGTTTCCTGCTCTGCCTCACCACCTTCCTGCGAGACAGCAGTTCCCCTCCACACCACACTCTGCAGCCTCCTCCATCCCCTCTGAGGTGTGGGGACAGGGTACACCACCTCCCAAGGCAGTTTTTCAGTGAGAGACTTGTTTCCATTTTACTGCACACTACTGCATGTGTTAAAGGGCATCAGCTAGACACAGCCTTCTCTTGGCTGCTTTGAGGTAAAACTTACTGGTGAGAAACAGAGATTTTTCCCTTCCTCTGGGCACAGCTCCCCACATGGAGCAAGCGACTGCAGCCAGCAAAGGGCTTGCAGCAGGAGGAATGGCAGGCAGGGTGCTCAGAAGAGTGACAGCAAACACACAGTGCTATAACCATCCCAGGGCAGTGAGGAGAGAAGGGGTTTCCCACCAGCCCTGGTGAAATGATGCAGAGCTTGCAGATGCCAGGAGCCTTTGGAAGCTTCTGGGCGAGGGAATAGCAGATGCCTAGCAGGGACAGAGCACAACAGGATGGACAGCACTGGCAAGGGACTGTTTTTCAAACGTTCCTATTTTAATCCATCTTATACATGGTAGCAGGTCTAAGCCTCCTCTTTCTAAATACCTATTACATTTTCCTACAGCATAAGCCAAGAGCTTGGTGCACCCTCTTCAAACCACAGTCTGACCCACAGTCCCATTAACACCATATATGGTAGCCTAAAAACCAGCAACACTAGTTGCTCTGGAGGCTAGTAGACTCATGGCAGCACAGACAAGCCACGTCCAGAAGACACCATATCAGTGC
>NW_010426124.1:67515-75958 GCF_000710305.1 Buceros rhinoceros silvestris | reverse complement strand
TGCCGCCAGGGGGCAGCCAGCCCTGCCAGTGGGTCCCTGGGCTGCAGGGGAGGCAGGTGAAAGCCACTGAAGCTGCTGCTATAAAGCCTTGAATGCACAAAGGAGTTGGAGCCCATGTGTGAGCTGCAAGGGCCTTACCCTGGCTCATAACTGTCAGCGATGTCTTCCCTGTTTGCTTGCAGGAGATGTCTTTCCACGTCTCATCAGGATCCTCAATCCACTCAGCCGCCTCACAGTACAGCTGCCCCCTGTCAGACAGCTCCACTCCCCTGATGGAGAGCTTATACGTGGTGTTTCCAATCTTGTTCAGCTGCACATCCCCTGCCAGAAACCTCTGCTTGTAAGAGGGCCCTGGCCTCAAGACAAAATCCTTGGAGAGGGTGAGGACCTCCTCAGCATGGTGCTCTCCTGCTCCCCGAAGATGGTACCAGCCAACAGAGAGATGCGTGTGCTGGGTGGTGGACTTGGACACCTCGCAGGTGAGCTCCACTGTGTCCCCTTCAGTGTGGGTGAGGACCTGGGGCACCATGGAGGCCGAGAGGGTGTCTGTGATCACTAGCATGGGGGAGAAGCAGAGAGAGCAGCTGGTCACATAGAAAAATTGTCTCTTGCCTCTTGATAGGCAACCTGTTGGCCACTGCAAAACCATGGCCAGGCCCTAAGAAATCTGATGGCACATATTTTGCAGCTGATGGACAAGGCTTCCATCAGCCTACATCAAAGTGTGAAGTAGTTAAAACCTCAGCAGGGAAGAAAGCACAGTATATGTCTCTGCAGTATCCTCTTCAGTCCTGCTATAGGCAGTTTCAATTTGGCAATCCCAAAGAGATTAACACTCATCCCCACAAAATCTCAAGTGCAGGCTGGTACAACACCAGCACATAGGAGGAAACAGAGGTGAATACTAAGTGGAAGTACCACACCACCACGCAGACTTGATGAGCCCCCAGTAGAGCCTTTCTCTTTGCCCCTCCACCCCATTGCCCTTCCTCTCCTAGATCTCTGCAGGAGGTACTACCTCTTCTGTCTGTCTGGGACTTGACTTGGGTAATGTCCCACATCCTGACCTGAGACAACATCAACAGCTTACACAGAGAGCCCGAAAACTCCTGCCCTCCTAAGCACTAAGCAGTGAAATGCTGTGGCTGTATCAGGAGCTGAAGGTAAAGTTAAGCTTTGGAACACCACAGGCTTCCTCTCCCTTCCCTTGCCCTGGCTGGGAGGCAACAGCCAGAGCTGGGGGGGACATCTGGGCATAATTACCTTTGCCACCCAGAAGTATGATAGCAATTCGACAGTGGAGAGAGAAAGTTTATGTCCACCAGTCCCATTAATTACCCTTTCCCCAGCTGCCCCTCTGTCAGAGACGAGCACTTCTCCCTAGTGCAAAGGTGAAGGCAGTGGAAGCCTCACTGCACCCGTGCCCATCAGGAAGCAGGGCTCTTTTACAGGACTCACCTGAGAGGTTCGTCTTGGCGCTGTAACTCCCAAAGTACCTCTTGTCAGTGTTGGGCGTGTGGCACTCGTACTCCCCGGCATCTCGGTCCTGCCGCTCCGTGGCGCTGTAACTCCCAAAGTACCTCTCGTCGGTGTTGGGCGTGTGGCACTCGTACTCCCCGGCATCTCGGTCCTGCAGCTCGGTGATGTGCAGCAGGACGGCATCTCCCCGCACCCGCTCCACGTAGATCCCCCGGCTGCGCACACGCTGGGCATAGATGGCGTAGGGGAAGGAGGGGTCGACAGTGCTGACGATCTGCACCTCCCGCTCAGGGGCTGAGGGCAGGTAGATGGACCACTGGAAGTTCTGCTCCGCCGGGCCCTGGTAGCCACTCACTTTGCACCACAGCGTGATGTGGGACCCCCTCACACGGTAGAGGGGTCCCTTCTGAACAGTCACCACCCGTTGACAAGTACTCAAACCTGCCAGCAAACAGTCGGCACACATGGTGTTTGCAGGGGTGTATACTACCCAAGGTTTGCACACCCAGAACGGTAGTGGGTCCAGGCGTTCATAGGACCACCACACAATACTGAAAACAATTGCTGTGCAGTCTCATTCTTTGATACACATAATCCAAGGGACTTCACACCCTTTGCAATTGTAAAACAAGTGCTGTAACAACAGACCTCCAAACTTTCCTGTCTCCTAGCACGCTGGGGGTCACACGACAGAGACCAGAGAGAGCCTCACAGCCAGAAGGCTGTCAAGCCTGTTCATGTCTGGAAAGCATCTCTCAGACAGCTGTTCAGAAGCAGCAGCAACCAGGCTGAGATCAGCAGAGGAAGCTTGTGGTCTGTTAAAATTAAGAGGGCCAAGCACTCAGGTCCTGCACAAGCTAAGGGAAAAAGCGAGCAGGTTCCAGAGCTGACCACTGCTGGAGAAGAAGATGAAACACAGAAGCCAAGGGACATGGGATAGCAGAGGAAACCAGCAGGCAGGGTACTGCAGAGGTGCTCCACAGACAGAAACTGGGAAGAGCACGAGAGGGCCAGCAAGAGCTCCTCCAAAGGCAGGGGCATAGAAGCATTAAGGGCTCTCTCCATTTCTGCTTGCAGAGGGTTTGGGGAGGTGATGGCCATTCATGCGCCCTCCCCTCCCACAGAGCTCCCAGTGGTGCCACTCTATTCTGGCGCCCAGCATGCACACCAAGCAAAATGCCTACAGGATGTGGGCACTGAGTCAAAAACCAGCCACGAAGATGAGGCCAGGGAAGAAAGCTGGGGGCGGCACAGCCTAAGGAACCCCCAGAAACCCACTCCCAAGGGAAAGGAGAATGAAGCAAGCCCCTTCACACCCTCAGCAGTCACACAACAGGGGCACACACACACCCTCACCAAAACTCTGCCAGGGTCCAGGCTACTGCTTTGGAGAGAAACCACAGTGTCAAAAGGAGAATATGCCGTGCTGCGCTTCTTTACATGGCCTCCAAGCTAGAACAGTGCTGGCCACCATGGGGCCATCTTGGCTCTGCAGCCCCAGCAAAGCATCCCACTGAACCACCCACCTGCAAAGATCCACACCAAGGGTGTGCTTTACCTTCCCCTCCCCTGCCCCAGGAAGGCCCCCACCACCAGGCAAGTCACTCACCCAGGAGAAGAAGAAAGTGGAAGGCAGCCACCAGGCACCGCACCAGTCCCACGGGTAACAGCTCCATCTGGGTCCTCTTCAAGAGGCAATGGTGACAGACGCCCTGCTATTTTGAAAGCGGCTGGGAGGAAGCTGCCTGACAGTAGTGGTTTCCTCTGCTTAGATACAGTGGGGAGAGGTTGGGGAGTGAGGTGCAAAGTAACATGCCTCTGGGAGGTAACAGCCAACACCCCAGCCCCACACGCTTGGGCAAGGGTGATGCCCAAGGCCCCTCCTGCCACTGTGTGCATGCCAGGTACCCATAGTGCTACCAGCTGTGGCTTTGCTGTCTGACAGCAGCTCACAGGCTAGCTCTCTGCCTCACAACTCCCACTTCGTTGCATAGAGTAACTTGCTCCCTGCTAACAGAGGGGGCAAGGTGCTGGATGCCAGGGAGGGATGGGGGCAGATTCCTAGGGCTGGAACTCCCCCCAACTATTTATCTTCCACACTGCAGATGGCGGCATGATGCCTCAGGCACAGGCTGGGGTGGCAAAATGCTTCCTGAGGATGGCTGACCAAGCTCTGCCTCAGGATGCAGTGGAGCATCCCAAATGCAGTGTCTCTCCCACAGCACCCCCACCAGTCCATTGGCTACATGGGCAAGAAATCTTCCATTGTAACGGCTAGTCCAGCCCAGGTAGCTTATCGGTTCTTGAAGGATCACCGTGGGGAGAGCCGAGACCAGGAGGCTGCTGGACACAGCCTCAGAGACAAGCACTGCGGTTGCATCGGCTGTCATGTGGCATAGCACCCTTAGCACCACATGGCCTCCAGCACGCTGCTAGACTGCCAGCACATGCCAGGGACACCGTGGGAGGCTGAGAGGAGCACATCCTGGGCAGGGGAAACCCAACCCTTCAGGCTGGATACAGCCAAACACTAGTCAGGTGCCCAAACCAGAGACACTCTCTGAAAGGATTTGTTTGGGAATGGAGGGAGTGGGGGTGTTTTGGTCATTGGGTTTGTTTTGTTTGTTTGGTACTTTCCCCCAGAAAGGATGGCAGCATAAGGCATTTACTCCTGAGGCACACTGCTCCCACTGTGCTGCCAGAGCATCAACTGCACGACTAAATTAGCTCAGGGACTCACAAGCAACAATCTAACTGTAGAACAAGTCCTTTTGGTTGATCCCACGAGACTCCTAGAGGGGACAAGATTCATGTAACAAACCAAAGACCCCTTTTTTCCCCATTTAATAAACTGATTCATATGACAGCCCAAGGGGCCAGGAGACAGTGGCAGAGGCTCCTTACTGCAAGGCTCATGCCTACCTGGCTCTTCATCAGCCTTCACATCCAGCTCCCATACAGCTCTGCAGAAAGCCAAATCTAGTCCAGGGAAACAGGCTGTTGCAGTAGGGAGAGAGGTCCCTGCAGGATCTCACCTGTCCCTTGCCACCTACCCTCGTTGCAATGAAATGGAGCAGAGAAGCAGCATCTGGTTTGGAGGAAGAGGGTGCAATGCAGGACTGACACCTGTGAGCTGGCTCCTCAGAGGAGGTGAGCAGATACAGCAGAGCCTGGCAAGCAACACAGTGCCCCAGCACGTGTGTCAGTGAGGAGGACCATCATGCTATGGCAGTGGGACACAGCCACACACATAGCTATATGTGGTAGGCTTCCATTCCCTGCTGCAAGATAAAACCCTCCCATCTCAAAAGGAAAGGGATGAAAAGGTTTGCTTGCAAAGAGCAACCTGCTGCCAACAGTGCCTCAGGGGTGATCCTGATGACATCAAGCCAACCCACTTACCACTCCAGAGGAGGGAAAACCATCTCTGCTACAGCAACAGAGTAAATGGAAAGGCAACTTGGAGTTCAACCTCAGCGAGCTTCTGACAGTCAGTGTGCAGATAAACACACACATGAGAACAGTTTAACTCCAAGCTTGCAACTCTAATGACGCATGAGTCGCTGTTTACATTTGCACTAGAGAAACTAGAAAGAATAGGATGGCCTGGCCCAGCCTTGTCACTGGCAATGATGCTGCTCTGTGGACAAAACCAACAGCTCCCCCTTTCTGGGACCGTGCAGTCTAAAACTTACTCCCTTCCTCCCTGGGAAATCAGTGTGACTACACATAGAGCAGGACTTTTAACAGAATCACAGAATCGTTTGGCTTGAAGAGACCTGTAAGATCATCAGGTCCAACCGTTCACTCTGCACTGCCAGGGTCCCTAAACCATGTCCCTCAGCACCACATCTATGTGTCTTTTAAACACTTCCAAGCACGGGGACTCCATCACTTCCCTGGGCAGTCTGTTCCAGTGCTTCACAACCCTCTCTGTAAAGAAAGTTTTCCTAATATCCAACCTAAACCTCCTCTGGAGCAACTTGAGGCCATTTCCTCTCATCCTGTCACTTGTTACACAGGAGACCAAACCTCACCTCACTACAACCTCCTTTCAGGGAGCTGTAGAAAACAATAAGGTCTCCCCTGAGCCTCCTTTTCTCTAGGCTAAACAACCCCAGTTCCCTCAGCTGCTCTTCATAGGACTTGCTCTCTAGACTCTTCACCAGCTTTGTTGCCCTTCTCTGGACGTGCTCCAGCACCTCAATGTCCTTCTTGAAGTGAGGGCCCAAAACTGAAGGAGTGGCTTCACCAGTGCCAAGTCCAGGGGGACAATCACTTCTCTTCTCCTGCTGCCCACAGTATTTCTTATACAAGCCAGGATACCATTGGCCTTCTTGGCCACCTGGGCACACTGCTGGCTCATCTTCAGCCACTGTTGACCAACCCCCAGGTCCTTTTCCACTGAGTAGTTTTCCAGCCACTCTTCCCCAAACCTGTAGCTTTGCAGGAGGTTGTTGTAGCCCAAGTGCAGGACTCGGCCCCTTGGCCTTGCTGAACCTCATAAAATTGGCCTCAGCCAATCATCTCCCAGAAAAAATATCTCTGGGATGGGAAAACACATTGAGGAAAGGAAATCATCACCAGGATGGGAAATCATTGAGAAGTTTGTGGTATGAAAAACCAAACCATTGCAAAACTGGCTGCAGCCAGCGATAGCATATTGATCACCATGAGGATGGAACCCCCAGAATGCTCTTTGCCTCCAACAATCCCCACAGTGACCAACCACCATGGCAGGTAGAGCAGCAGGCACCTACCTCTTTTGGTGCTCCTGCCCTCCAGGTAACCCCCCAGCCAGCTCTACCTGACAATCTCTCACCCCATTATACCTCTTTGCTTCCCCCAACAGAGAAGTTCCCCTCCCCTCCATTGCCAATGGCATTGGAGGTGCCTGCTGTGAACTTCACTGCCCTGGCCATGCCATCACTGGTCACTGCCAGCATGCTGCTCTCTGTCCCAGAGCTGCCAGCACCCACTGCCACCTACCAGGCAGCCGAGGTCACTGTTTGGCACGGGGTGCCAGGGCCCCTGGAGGACCCAGGGCAGGTGGTGCAGCTCCCCCATGGGGTGCAGCTCCCCACCGTGCCTGCACTATCACCCTGTCTACAGCTGGGGACAGCAGGTGGTGACATGGACACTGGTGCCTCGCCAGCTGATGGAGCTGGGGACCATGGTCCAGGGAGAACCCCAGTTCGCCATGGACTCCTGTCTGCTGCATGTCTCTGCCCAGCCAAGCCCCCCACTGCCCCACGGCTCAACATTGGGTGCAGGGCAACCCTGGGCTCTAGACCCTGCCCAGCAGCACCCAGAAGCCCTTGGAGGCCTCTGACAACAATATGTTGGTCATCAAGGAGAGTGTCCCCGAAGCCAGCCCCCACTGGCCTGCCCCATTTTCGACACAGAGCAGATCAATGTCAAAGGCCAAATGTGGTTTTGGGGCAGGTGGCAGAGCCCACAGGCAGGTGTCCCATGCCAAGGAAAGCTGGCATCACCCTGGGCTTGGGTTGGCTTTGTTTGCTTTTTCAGCAGAGGTGACAATCCTGGCAGTCCTGAAGAATCCTGCCAATCTACCTGAGCTGGGGCCAGGCACCTTTGCTGAGGTCTTTCCTGAGCTGGCAGGGGACAACCTGCACTTCCAGGATGAGCAGTCATTCTCCATCAACATCACCAACACGTTCGCCTGGTTAGCATGGATGGCAAGGACACCATCCCCAACGTCCTCAAAGTTCTCAAAAGACACAGATAGACTGCCCTCCTCAACAAGCTCCTGTACCTCTCAAGAGTACATGGTGGAGGGCAGCTGTCCCAAGGAGCAAGTGGCAGAGGTGAGGCAGGCCTCGATGGCCCCAACGTCCTCTACTCAACTGCCTGCCTCAACAAGCTCCCTGACCTCTTGCATCACAGGGCAGAGGGTGGCTGCCCTGAGGAGAGAGCAGTGGCAATGACGCCTATACTAGGGGACATCAACCCCTTCTGGGGAGTGACAACATCCTCCTTGCTGGACCCCGAGGGAAAGCAGAATGAGGAGGCAGTTGTCCTCCCCACTGGGCTGATGGTGAGTCCCATGCAGACTTCTCTGGAAAGTCCCCTGAAGGGTTACCCAGAGGGTCCTCTGCAGAGTCCTCTGTTGAGCCCCTCAGCTGCACCCCAGCATCATTCACCCCACATGGCCCAGCTCGTGGAGGAAGCACTGAGGAGGCAGCCCTGGCTTGTTCTGACCTGCCTCGTGCTGCTGCCGGGCGTCGTCTCCTGCTGGGTACTGCTTAGATTGTGCAAGGTGGGCAGCAAGCAGGCCAAGGGTCCTGCGCTGGCCAGCACCCC
Source organism: Buceros rhinoceros silvestris (assembly GCF_000710305.1). Lineage (NCBI taxonomy): Eukaryota > Metazoa > Chordata > Aves > Bucerotiformes > Bucerotidae > Buceros > Buceros rhinoceros. The sequence continues at coordinate 68,155 of NW_010426124.1, read as the reverse complement.
CAGGACACAAGAGACCTCCCCATGAGACAACATTCCACCCAAGAAGAGGAAGAAGATGGCGGTGTGCCAGATGGTAAAACACTCGAAAACCCTGTAGAAGCCAGATTGGGATGGCACGGTGCTGAACAGCAGCAGGCAGCAAGTGGACAGCAACAAGCAAAGAGCTTCCAACGACAACAATGGGCCCACCAAGCAAGTCAGAACTCTGGGGGATGATTGGGACCAAAGTGCTCTACACCTCTCTTTCTATTTTTGATAGGTTGATAGAGAAGGTGTGGAGCATGGACCACTGCATCATGTGATCTGCACCTGACCACTCCAGCCCCAGCTTTCTCCTGTATCTCTATTTCTTTCTCAGCTCATTAAAGATCTGATGTTTGGTTCACAGCATCTCTGCCTGTGGTCATTTGTGCAGTGGGAGGCAGGAGGGTTAACACAGTCCCTGCCACATGCATAGATCTGACCCCCCACCTCTTCACCCCAGTGTATGAGGAAGCCACCGTGACTCCAGATGGAAACATTTAATCTGAACCTTAATTCCTAGACTTGGGGTAAATGAACTAGAAGGAGCTTTAAAAATTGTTCTGCTACCATGGCAGCCACAGACGATCACCCAGGGGATGCCATTTGAGCCCCCAAG
>NW_010426124.1:65186-67480 GCF_000710305.1 Buceros rhinoceros silvestris | reverse complement strand
GGACCTAGAATGACTTTTAAAAATTTTTCTGCTACCATGGCAGCCACAGACGATCACCCAGGGTATGCCATTTGAGCCCCCAAGGCGTCCCTGTGTGGGGAGGTGGAGAGGTAGCAGATCTGTCCATCTGTCCTTTTGGTTTGGTTCTGAATCGTTTCCCGCCCTGACCACACAAGGCAGGGTAAAGAAAGAGGATGAGGGAATCTTTTACAAAGACAGCATTGCCATTAGAAACCACATCAGGGAAACCAAATCCATGGAAAGAAAAATCCCCTTACCTATTTTCCTGGAGATTACACCAGATTGAAAGTGAGAGGGAAACGTACTTCTTGAATAGCACAGAGGGTCCCTGCCTGTACCTACAAGGAACAGAGCACTTGCCTCCTTCAAGCCAGTTAGTGCACATGCCCAAGCACCTGGCTTGGTGAGCTGAAGTTAGGCACCAGGAACATGGGGATTGACCTCTAGCCCTTGGCACAGTTTGGCTATTGCCAGCACCTGAGCAGTAAGGTGCTGGCATCTTTCAGCGCACCCCAGCAGAGTACTACCATCTCCCACTCCACAGCACAAGGCTGGAGCTCAGGCTGCCCACAGCCCTGGCTTTGGCTTTCATGCAGGTGATGACTACCTCTAATTGCATGCCTCCATACCCATTCTTCTTCCTCTTGCCTCCCCAGATCCCTTTGCAGGCACCCTTTTTGGATACTGCTCAGGCACTGAGGGCCAAAGCTTTTCAGAAAAACACAACCAAAAATCCAGCATTGAAAGTTTTGCCAAGCCCAGCGCAGCCAGGGTGAAGTCTCTACCTTAAAGGGCACAGCAGCAATCAGCAACATCCATGGCGACTTGGAAAGCTCCCAGACAGACAAGTGCTGACCAGACTCACACACTGCAAGGAGTCTGGCGGGGGTGAGTATAAGGCGCAATCACTCCCACTGCAGGGTAGAAATACTGTGGAGGAAGACGTTGAGAATGAAGGAGGCAACCCCATGCTCAATGTTGGTTTTTAGGGGGAATGGATTGCTGAGACCCAAAAGTGATAAGGAAAGCATAGGAGAGAGGCTGCAGCCCAGATCTGCTCTCTGGCTATATGGTCTCCACGAGCTCCCTCACCCCACTTCTGTGCTGTGGTTTCCTCTGCCCACAGCCATCACATTCATTGCAGAGTGGAAGCTAGCAGAGGGCACAGCCTACCCCACCTTCAGAAGAGTAGCAATGAACCCCACCTTCTGAAGTAAACCAGACCTCAGACCACATCTTGGGCAAATCTGGCTTTGCACAGAAGGGTTTTCAGCCACTGCCAAGGTTGCCTGCTCTGGGAGGAAAAAAAACCAACAGTTCCTAAAAGGGAAGTTTCCCCATGACCTTTCCGTGTTGTTATGCAGCATCCCAGGTTAAAGCAAACTGCTCTGGGAGGAGCACAAGCTCTGAGGTCTCTGCTCTGTGGCTCTACCATCTCCTCACCTGCATTAGAGCCAGCCCTCAGCAGTGACCTGCCCTCCGCATCTCTATTTGTAAGGATGAGCACCCTGGGGCTCCCCAAGCAATGAAACGTAGGTGGCATACACTAATTTGACACAGCAAGGTCCCGGCAGAGAGGCTGAAGGGGCAAAGAAAGCACAGTCCTCTCCTCCCAGGCCCTCCTCACCCTTCACCTTACATGACCTGCCTTGGAGCAGTGTGGAGGGCAGGCAGCCCTGCTCCCCAAAGGCTTTTTGGACAGGAAAGGCACCCAGTACCTGCCTGGCTGTAAACACCTCAGTGTCTTGCAAAGAGCAGCTGCAGAGAGCTCCCTGCATTTCAGGCTGCTTTTATGACTGAACAGAGAGGAAGAATATAGCCCAGGGGTATAGGCTATAGGCAAGCTCTCCAAAAACGCCTCCCCTGCCTTTGCTTCACAGATCTCAGGAGGCAATCCCCTGCCCAGCAATGCCACTGCCACGTATCCACAGTTACAGAGGGGCAGAAGGACAGGGAGGGATGCTGGTTGCAGGCTCAAAAGCAAAGGGCTGGTGCCAGGCAGGGTGGGGGATGCGGGGAAGAGCACAGCATTAGCCAGGATAATCTGGCAGTCTTGGGGGATGTGCCAGAAGCCTACAGATAATCAGGGGAGCTGGTGCAATAGACTTTGAAGTCTGCTGTCAGGTTTTCTCAGCCCAGCTCAGACATCAAAGGCAGCTGGTTACTTCCCCCAATTACAGAGCAGGAGTCGGACAGCTGCCTGGCTTCCCCAAGGCCATCCAGCTCAGCCACAATCCCCTGGGCATACTCTTGTGGGCAGAAACCTCCTGACA
>NW_010426124.1:63261-65079 GCF_000710305.1 Buceros rhinoceros silvestris | reverse complement strand
AAATGCCCAAATCCTCCAGCTCCTGCTGAAGCCAGGCTTGCTCTGCTGGGAGCTTGCCTCACAGCTACGTGGGCTTTCACCTTGTGCTGTTGGAGCCAAGTGAGTTCTTGGTGGATGAAGATCTCGGTGGATGAAGATCTCCTCAGTGGCATGCTGCCAGATCAAATGACTTGCTAGTCCCAGGGAAACCAGACAGCCTCAAAAACAGGGGGAAGCCTAGCAAAGGTGAAAAAATAGTGGTAGGAAGGACTGCTTCTGTTACTCAAATCCTGCATGTTCTGGGCACTTGTCAGATATGGGTCCTATCTGTGGCAGGGACAGGGTTCTCATGAGCAAAACCCACAGCAGCACAGAAAGGCAGTTGCAATTGTTTTGCTCCGAAAGATACAGTATTCTGTAGGTACAGAAACCGAAACCAATCATTAAGAGAGACACAGCTGAAATCTAAGCACAAAAGAGGCTGGGAAGCAAAGAAACACCCATCCTGTGCAACTGAAGCTTTCTAGGACTCTGGCTGCTCCCTGTAGTGAGCAGCAAGATCTAGCCTATAAGGAGAATGTCCACAGCTATCTTTTGGTGAATTGGTGTTTGCTTGCATTTGCACCACCACATTTGTTGCTGGCTTCCACCCATTACAGCAGAGAGCACAGCCTACCCCACCTTCTGAAAAGTTTCATCAAAGCCTATCTTCTAAGGGAAATTAGACCTCAAACCACATTTTGGGCAAATCTGGCTTTGAAGAGGAACGATGATGCATTTGCACCATCATTTCTACTTCAGAAAGTCAAAGAACAAGAAAATTGACCAGGGCACTGCAGACACCAAAATCCTTCAGGAAAGTGGGATGGGTTATTCCTGATCACGCCAGAGCAGCAGGCAAACACATTTGTTCTCAATTTGGTCTACTACAGGGACATAAGCAGAGCCTGAACCACATGCCTCACTTATCCTCATAAAAAGCACTCTTTAGTTGTACCCCCTGCCCCATTATTTAAAAAAAAAATCTTGTATCAACACAAAATGGCTGGAAAGCCTCACTCCTATATAGCCATTGCTCCACCAGTTTTTGCAGTTTGTGCTAACAGTGTATTTCTGACATGAATCCACTAGACTACCTTCACTGCAGACAGTGGAAAGCTGAAGGGGACAACATGCCACTATGGACCAGGAAGGATGCTGCACCAAGGGAGCTAATTCACCTCCTTCCTGCCAGCTCCTCACAGAACCCTAGAAAGGAACCCATGGTGTAGCACCTCAGCAGAGAGTCATTGCTCAGCAGCTGCCCTTTCCTGTACCACAGCAGGGCACGCTCCCCTGCCTGCGAGGCAGCACAGCCTGCCCTCCATAAATCCCAGCGATCTTGTGCCTCAGCACTTGCAGACCGCACGCTGACATGATGGGGCCCCACAAGCGCAGCCTCCCTGCTCAGCTTGGTTACTGCACAGCACCAGGAGCTGCTACAAGCCGCCTTTGGACCTCTCCACACTGGCATTCGACGTGACATTAGCATATTTTAAGCAAGCAGCACCATGAAGTACTCTGAAGCAGAGCAGCAGAGGGTTGCACTTTGTCATTTCAGTTGCCAATGGACACTGCGAGGGAGAACACAAGCGCAGCCTCCCTGCTCAGCTTGGTTACTGCACAGCACCAGGAGCTGCTACAAGCCGCCTTTGGACCTCTCCACACTGGCATTCGACGTGACATTAGCATATTTTAAGCAAGCAGCACCATGAAGTACTCTGAAGCAGAGCAGCAGAGGGTTGCACTTTGTCATTTCAGTTGCCAATGGACACTGCGAGGGAGAAGCTGGGGAAGAGA
>NW_010426124.1:60454-63137 GCF_000710305.1 Buceros rhinoceros silvestris | reverse complement strand
GGGAAAGAGGAGAGCAATCACAACAGACCGTTGTTCAGTAGGAACTTCTGTTGGGGAATACAGAACATATTACACATTGGAAGAGAAGCTAGGTTTTAATATTAAGCTGCTTATTTAGGTCTCTAAGTTATAGAGATGCTGTACTGGAAAACTAATTAGATTGACAGAGCTTGGATTTGATTACAGGATTTCCAGAAGCATGAAGGTTTAAAAAAAAAATTAAATAGCTGCCCTGGAAATGTTATCAAGGGAGTTAAACAGCCATTGCTGCAGCCAATTGTTAAATACATTTAAGCTGTAAAAATTGACAAATCCAGCTGACAAAACCCACTGCACCAGTGGACGCAGTAGGGAGATGCTCTCTTAACAGGCCTGAGTGGAAGATACACAAAATGTGTGTTTCCCAGTCCTAGAAGTAGGCAAAGGGTCTCCAAGGCCCTTCAGGGAAGCACATGGCTCCCTCAAATGGCAGTGTCTGAACCTGAAAGCACATGGATTTTTCCCCGACCTTCACCTGTTGCAGTGAGCAGAGCATCCAGGAGCTGTAGAAGGAAAGGCTGCATGTTCCACAGAGCAGCATAAGGACTACCTGGGGAAAAACTGCCACCTACATAGACAGAAAGTCCCATCTTTTCCAGCCAGGACACTGAAGTACTGTCTGCACCAGAGGAATGTGGCCAGCACAGCACTATGAGCAATGTGGGAGTGAAATACAGCTACGCTCCTGAAGTGATAAAGCAAGGCATCAATGGCAGAACTACACTTACAGCTCACCTAGCATCAAAGCCTTTGCTCATCTACCTGAAACAACCCTCTCTTTCCAACTCTTGAGATCATGGGACAAGCAGCAGTTTCACAAGGTCCAGTAGTAGAGCCAGAGCAGCCCTTTCTAAAATTCCGGAACTGCCCGGTTCAGTTCCTCTTGAAGCTCCTAAAGCATCCTTCACCTGTGAATATGAAGCTTCGTTCCAAGTATACACAGGCAGGCGTCCAAAGAAACTCAGCTCAGGGCCCGAGAGGTTGCCAGAGGGATGGGACCTTGACTCAAAATGTACTATTAACATGCTGTTTAGTGGTCTGGATGTTTTTAGCTACCAAATAGCTGTACCTAGTCATGCAGCAGATGCCCTGTTCCTATATGCCACCTTTTCACCCTTCTTGGATCTAGGTAGAGCACTCTGAACGCCACCGCCCTATGCTGCCCTCATCGCCACACAAACATCCCAAAAGCAAAATATGGTGTAGGCAGTACTGCTGCTGTTGATGCTGGAGGATGTCTTAGCTATATTCACAGAAAGGCTAAGTTGCACTTACACTAAGCCAAACAAATTTCCTTTAAAAAAAAAAAGGCAGGAGCTGCAGTGAATTCCAGGGAAAGCTGACAGGATACACAGTTTCAATTAAATGGACATGTCAGGAAGAGTTGCAAAAGTGCACACTAGATCTCACTTCTTTGCGCTTGGATTGTCAGTCTCAGTATGAAAGCAACATCTCGTTCCAAGCGTTGCCACTGAAGAGCTTGATAAAGCATGCATCCAGTACTGCAACACAGCAGCAGTTACTTTATTTTTGCCTGATACCATCCACCTTAGAGAGCTTGCAGCATCTCCCCTGCTACTCCTAGTGACTTAGAGAACATCTCCCACTGAAATGTAGGTCTCAGTCAAGTGGGAAGAGGTGACATTCAGATGACATGTTGCTGCCACCACTGACACAAGGTAAGGAAGTGTTTAAAAACAGCAATGCCATGCCCTAGGGTCTTGAGAACCATCTTGTTAATACTCTATACAATCAGGTTGAGGAAGGGGAATTTAATGAATAGCGACTTACAAAAGACCTTTCTGGATGAATGCAGGCAACTGTGGCAAACGGAAGAGAAAAAGAAAAAAAGATAATGGCACCAGGAAAGGATACCTCAGCATGCACCTGAAAGGCTACAGAAGAAAGAAAAAAAAAAATCCATCAGCTCCAAAAGGACCTTAACATCGTATTTCTGAAGCAAACACACACTTCTGCTAGGCTGGGCACTCAGAGCTGAGGGGGTTCTCCTTGAAACATCACAGACATTTCTGAGCTAGCAGAAGCAGCTATGCTTGCAGACCACAGTGATGGGGGCTGGATGGGGAGGGGGAAGAGAAGAGAGTGAGCAGTGACAGAAAACAGCTGGTAAGGTCTGTCCCTGTTGGAGAAAGCCAAACACCCAATAAATCAGATAGACACATTACGTTTTCCATTGCTGGAAGACTCGCCTTATAGCAATGATTTTACTCTAAATACTTCCAAGGAACCTGGTCACTCACTTGGTAGAGCTACTAGAAGAGACAGCTTCAGAGGAACTGGACACTGTGTGTAACACACCAGGGACCTCAGTATAACACTTGGTTGACTCCAGCAGTCACGTGGCAGAAAAGCTGCATGGCTGAAGACTAAAAGCCTGCACAAGGATAAAAACCACAATTAGAGTGGATTGGATCCATCTGGATAACTGTCATCCAAGGACCATTCGTATGCAAAGGTAGAGATGTTATACAAGTAACAACTGAAATTAAAATCCATCTTGGCACTGTTTCCACAAAAAGATAAGTTATGTGAAAATGGTTGTTACAGAGATTGAAGACCCATCATCTGTTTCTTGGTTCAGTACTGACTACTGCTGTTTGCAGTGGCTTTTTTCCCCCCCCTC
>NW_010426124.1:52900-60340 GCF_000710305.1 Buceros rhinoceros silvestris | reverse complement strand
AGCTGCCATTAACTCAGTTCTCTTAGGACCTGCCTGCCTAGCCAATACTTTTATGCATTTTTCTTACCTAACTCCCATACCATAGGTCAGATCATTCTTTACATATCTGTTTCTCAAGCCCAGGGCGGCTAGCCTGGGTGTTAAAGGTGCATCCATTCACTGTTATCCTGGGAAACGTGCCTCGTATTAGGTACAACGTTTAGCACAGTGGTCGCTTGTCTGGAACTCATAGACACTGAGCACTGTTTGTGTTATGATAGCAAGCAGCCACTCAGGAGAAAGAAGGCCAAAAACATCTTATTTGGAAAGAAAATTTGTCCCTTCTGCTTTGGCAAAGGGAATCTGAATGCCTCTCTGGAGTGATTTCCCCATCAGAAATGCTTAATTTCCTTGCATATTGTCTGGAGTCCTCATGAGGAAAGACACTACAAGACATTTGTATGCCTGTATGTGTGGTGCCAGCCTTGCAGATGATGTGCAGTGGGCCCTGGGCTGGAGTTCTGCAGCTTGAGCTCACAGCAGGTGATTCCAGGAGACACCACCACAACTCTCCCCCAGAGATGAGCAAAAGAGCACGGTGTTTTAGAGACAAAGACAAGAAGAGACCACTGAAAGGAAGAATGAGAAATGACAGAAGGTAGGCAGAGGGAATTAAACATGGAGGAAATGAGCAAACAAGGTTGGGGACAGAAAGAGGATGTACCTGAACACCAAAGGGGAGGTTAGTACTACTGTACTTGCATTCAGAACTGCATTTGGCTGTAGCCACACACAGCTTTCATATATCCAGGCAGATGCTAAGCAGCATGGCTATCTTTCCCTCTTTACCACAGCCCTAGCATCTCAGCTGCTGCACACTATGCCCAAGGCCTTGTAGCGCAGCACAGAGTCAAAAAGGGCCACAAAGGCAACACCAGTCCTGTCCTCTCATATATCGCCAGGGTTCTCAGATGCCCTGTAATTGTTATGTTCATATTGCTAGCTCTGCTGGAAGAGCTCAAGAAGCATCCTCCCTTCTTTCTAGCCCCACCCTTTAACTTAGTATCTTTGAGACTCCTTGCCATCTGTTGAATATGCCAAATCATTGGAAGGATCATACAAACAAGGAACCAGAGGGCATGAGCCAGGTTAACTTGCCAACAAGAAAGAGAACTTCATGTCCACCTATCTGCAGCTTCATTATTCACTTCTGAAGCCAGCAGGGGTGTACTCAGATGACATCTGTGGTCTAGTCTAAGGCTCAGTACACGCTGGAGTTTATAAAATGAACAAAGTATGACATAATACTCACTTGCTTTCACAAAACTTGCTTTCAAAAGTCCTGCCTTTCTACTCCCTTGGCAGAGTTGGAAGCAGACATGCACTTATACTTCTGGCTCTTTATGGAATGCAACCCAGCTGTCAAGGAGGAGAGAACAGCTTGTCTTGTGGCAGCTTTTCTGAGGGACCTGGAAATCCAAAGAACCTGGCTTCCTGAATAGCCCAGGCATTCCCCTGGAGCTGTCAGTTATCAGTCACCTGCTGGCTACAGCCTAATGCTGTTTTCCCTCAATACAGAAGGCAAAGGGCTGTCCGATAGAAGGCTACATGTTGTATTTAAGGTGCATTTACCTCACACAAGAACAAGCAATGGCCTTTTCTTCAGTTAGCACGTCCGAGCTTAGATCAGTTGCTAAAGTCTCTTTCTTGAAATAACATCTGTCCGAATACCTGTTGTGCAGACCTCAGCCCCCTGCAATCATAGAAATGTAGAAAGTCTCGCTGAAAAGGCAAAAGCCATACATTTGCTTGGAAGATCTGCATGACCAGGCTTTGCCTTCACATGACTAAAAGGAGGCAGGTCTTCTCATGTATCCTACTCCACACAAGTCAGCTTCATCCCAAAGGAGGTTTTAGGACTGGTCCCAACCTGAGCAGGGCAGTAAGAGCCATTGCAGCACAGCTAGGCTTTGTTGCAGAACAAGCACAGCCAAGCATTTTGCCTGAGCCTGGTACTATAGAAGCAACTAAACTCTCAAGCTCTTGCACAAAATTGCTTTTCAGACTGCCTCTGTGACATTAGGCAGCTGTACACCCCTAGAGGCAGGTAGCTGAGCTTAATCCATGGCAGATACAAGGTGATGCTGGAGACTTAGTAACTTCCATCATTCACTGGAACACTCAGGCAGCAGTTCCTTGGAAGTATCCCTCTTCACCTTCAGGCTTCAAGTTTCGTCTTTTTTATGATAAAATTCAAGTACACAAGAACAGCATTAAGATCCAGGTTATCCTGGGGGTGGGGAAAGCAAGAGAATTTCATAAAGCTAACCCAAACTTATCAGTAAGGTGTAACCTGCACATCTAGAGGATCAGAGACCATTCATGACATGAGCCGGTCCCCAGCTCCCCTGAAGAACTTACAGCTTGGTGCCACTTCCCAGCTTCCTGTAAGCACACACTACAAAGGACATCTTTCCATACCAGCTGTCACACAATCATCTGGTCAAAGGTACACGCTTTTTTGTCAACTGGCCTGCACTGCAGCCACCTTGCACAGAGCAAGGTTCATACACCAGTATGAACACAAACCCACCTTGCCAAAGCCTGCCTTGGACTCCCAAAACCACTTCTACTTCAAGCAACTTCTTGTTAGAAAGCAAGTCACCTTCTTGCTATACTATCATGGTGTCCTAACACGGTTGCTGGGGGGAAAAAATCCTAAACTCAGCCATTGGCAAGGTAAGCAGAAAGTTTTATTTCCAACACTACTATTTTTCTTCCTGGTACCTTTGAAATTACAAGCCTCAGAAAGGGTTCAAGGAAGACTCAACATCTAATGCCCAGGTTCTACATCAGATATTAAACCCACACTAACTGTGGCTCCTGGCCCTAGATAATCAAAAGGATACTCCCTCCACAAAAATTTTGACTTACAGTAAGGTAGAAACAGGATAGACTCAGAAAACAATTACATTCCCAAATCCATTGCACAAATGTAGGTAAATATTTAAAACTTACTGTAAAATAGGGCCCTTGCTTATTTTACAGGATAAACAGTGCTAGAAACAGGACTGTAAGGTTTACATTTGAAACCCTTGCCTCAGTGTCTGCATATATGCAAGGTACAAGGAAAGAACTTCTCATAACTCAAACATCCAGATTCACAGCACAGACATAATCAAAAAGGCTCGCTCTTTATTTTGAACATAAAAAGAAACATTTTACACAGCATTGTTAGAACTATTCAGTACCTGCATTCCAGAATAGTGCCAAACACTTTATTTTTAAAATTCTGAAATTAAAACAAAAGAAAGTATCTTGCCCTTCTGCTATATGATGTTCAAGGTTGTCCTGGATCAAAATTCCAAGTGCCTGGAGGAATTTACCAGCTTAACCAGGAGTGAATGTGAACAGAGGAAGATCAATGTGAGCCCTTAGGATACTTTGAGAATACCACAGGTTGCAGCAGGGAGGATATGGATGCTTGCACTGCATCTCAGGCAGCTTACTCTTCTGATGCTCTGCAGGTTTGATACACAACCAGATGCACACACACCTCCACTCACACAAACCCTGGTCACACAAGAAATAATAATAAACAACACGAAAAGTGACATAGATTTCTTTTTTTCATTAGGGATAAGATTCCCACTCTATTTTTTAAAAAAGGGATAATACAAAATTGGCACAGGTAGAAGGAAACCTGGGGGATAAGTCTAGTCCCTCAGCTTCTAGCCTTCTAACCAGAGCAAATACAGGGAGGAAGGGGACGCAGCATTGCCTTCCAAGGGGCTGGCAGCAGTATGAGCTAACAGCAAACTTTCTTCACTTGGAATGCTGAGGATTGATTGTAACAGGCCATAAAGGAAGGTCAGCATTACCTAAGGACATGGGGACCTTTCACTAGAGCAGAGAACCCTGGCCAAAATAACCCTGAGTTTTTTCCAGCAGGGAGAAAGTGTGCTACGTTGTGTGCTTGGGAACAGTTGGCGGTTCCCTGCTCATTCATTCCCTAATTATTGCATTACAGTCATGATCCTCACCCTAAAACTCAACCAAGAGCACATAAACAAGGAGTCAGTCTGCAAGGACAGAAAGTGACTGATGCTGTGCTTTGAACTTCACCACCACTACCACCTCTCCCAAGATGCCCCAAGGCCACAGGCCTCCCTTGAAGAAATCAGATGTTAACGCAGGAAAGAAGCTGCTAGATGAGAGCGGGAAGGACAGACAGCATCCCAAACATCAGAGTGGTGTTTCATAACATTCAAGGAAAAAACAAGATTTCACTATAGCAGACAAGAGAGGAAGAAAAATTCTTGCTGTCGAAGTAACATTTGAGTGAATCCTTTCCTCAACTGCCTTCATTTGGAAAGCATTGCTACAGATTTCTGGCCTTTCACAGCAGAAGCTAGAGACTGCTTCTGCCCTGTTCCTCAGCACAGGAGGCTACGTCTGCCTGCAACATAGGCCTTTTCAGAGCTGTTCCAGAAAGCAAAACATCAGGACAGAAAGAATAGTTGCTATGAATGTTCAGGACAAAGTCTTCCAGAGGTTTACAGGTCTTGGGTTTCCCAGTTTTGGAATTCTACATTAAATACTACAAGTTGTAAGCCCCAACTCTGCAAATTGAGTCCATTTTGAAGATGTCTCACATTCAGCTTCCCAAAATCACTGGACACCTCTATGCATACGTAAGTGGCTGCATGCTTATGTGGGAAGCAGAACAGCCTTCTAGAAAAAAACCTACATCAGCGTTACAACAAAGGTCACAATGCAAGACCGTGGGGGTGGGGGGAACCAAAATCATACACAGAGAAAACTTACTGCAATGGAAACCAGTCTTAGAATGGCTACAGTGTTCAGTGCAAGGTTCCACAAACACTAATACAAAATGAAGCCTTCATAGACAGATACTAGACCTGCAGCTCCCCTGGAATGTGCAGTGAGAGAAGCTATTAGTGGAGCAGGTTGTCTAGTACACAATTAATGTCTCAACCGGCAACAGCATACCACAGCCACTACCTTCCATAGATGCTCGCCTTTAGCATCTTATCTTAAAAAAATCTGGAAATAATTGAACCACAGCTTCAACTCTACATTTCTCACCCTTCTTTATGTGACCCAAACCCTGGCTGTGACATCAAATTGCATTACAGTCCTACTTTCCTCTTTGTTTACACACAGTATCTTTATTCTGACTTTTATTGCTTAAACACTAGCTGTTCTGGGAAGACAGAACTGCCTGGAAAAAGAGCGGCTCCCACTCAGGAGCTGGGTCAGTGTATGTGGAAGACCAAAGCAGGACTTTTATACTATAGCACCTAGGAATAGGTCTCAAACCCATGAGGAAAGCCCTGCTGCAGGCCAATGCACAAGACTAGGACCACTGGAATCTGACGAATTCTTGCTGCCCTCTTGGGCTTGCTCCTATTCCTACCCTGAGCTGCATTTCAGCTACTGCAGATCTCAGAGTCTGGTCACAGGTTCAAGGGTTACCACTGAGTGGCAGAAGCAGCATTGGAGTCTGGTCTGTGCATTTGGAAATACATAGTTTACCGGCCTTCTCTAAACATGATCAGCTGACAAACTGCAGACAAAGATCCATTTCATTTTCATTTCCCTCCCCCCCCAACCCCTCTACAAAGTCACACCATCACCAGTGGGGTAAGGTCTCCCCCCTCCCTCCTGAGGCCAGCAAAAGGTTGAGCCTCGTCCCTACACTCCATATGCCCCCCCCGCCACAAGCAGAAGAGGGTCTCAGGCACAACGTGAGCAGCTGTAGTGGGGAGACAAGAAGGTGGAAGGTGGCCTTAAGCAGAAATCCAACAAATGCTTGTCTGAGGACTGACTCTTCAGGGTTGCCAAGTTAGCCCCTACTCACCACAACTAAGAACTTTGAGCACTAAAATAAAAGGTGAGTCTCAAAGACCTTGAGGCAAGTTATGTTTTGGGGTTAACAGCAAACCCTTTGAAAGCCAGGGAAGAGAAGGCATGCTGACAACCATAAACCAATTCCTTGCTGTAACAGCCTCATGAGGCACCAGCAGAGGAACCTTCCCCAGCCTTCAACCCGAGACAGAGGTCTGTGAGATGCCAAGGTGGACAGAGAGAGGGAACAGGAGGTTGTGATGGGAGAGGAAGGTAGATTGGTTAATACAACAGAAGTCTAACACTTCTACCAGCCCCTTTCCCACCCATCGCCCTGTCCATCATGCTTTCTTTTCAAAACCAAGGCAGAGGGGAACCACCAAACAAACAAAAAACCTTAGCAAATTCTGTCACAGGGCCCTGCTGAAAGAAGGCTCAACAGTTTGCACATTAGAAGGACGTGATCCCTATGTAGAAAGTGCTGCTGGAATTTTCTAAATATAGTTTCTAAATATGGCCTGAATGCTCTCAGTACATGACGTGTAACAAGGAAAAGCTTGAGGTCCAGGCTGAAATCAGAGAGGAAATGCATTGTGTTGTCTGGGCCTGTGAGCAAGCGTCTCACCACAGTCCAAGAGCCCTGTGAGTCTCTCCTGAAATGCAAGTGTGTCTGGCTCCTGCTCTCAGTCCATCTCCATTGACATCAGCCGGCGACGCTCTCGTCTTGTTTCCTGCACTTCCTTCTTGCAGCACCAACGCGAGCTGCAGTAGCCAATGAGGCAGGATAAGAGTCCAATGACAGTGGCGAGACCGATGCCAATCAACAGGGGATACTTGAAAGCATTCAAAACTGAAAGAGGAAGGCAAAGACATTAGCCATAACAGAAAAATTCTTGCCTGAAGGAGAAAATTCTACATTATTCAATCATGGAGAAATTAACTATTTCAGAAGGAAGTTACACTGATTTTCCTTCTTGATTTCTGTATTTTGAGGTTCAAAAAATTGATCTCTTACTGGACTTCCCCACCTCCTCTCTACCATTTCAAAGCCTCAGAAAGGCTGGAAGCACCAGAGGAGCCTTGGAGTGAGATGATAAGGCAGAGCTAGTTCCAAAAAATATCCCATTTCCTGTTCCTCCACCAGAGGAAGACTCTGGTTGTACTCTTTGTAACGGATTTTCAAATGGCAAGGAGCAGACTCCTTTATGCTTTGCTTGGTTAGAACTACTCATACAGTATACTCACTGTCACTAAGAAACTCTAATTAACCTCCAAAGTTGGTACCTAAACAAGAAATTTGATTTGTAAGCACCTCATCATCATGGCTTGGCTTCGCAAACAAAGATCTGGGAAGGGTTTTTCCCACACTCACTGCAAGCGATGAGTGCACCCTTCGGGCCTGCGCAGTGGATTTTTCAGGTGAGGCGCAGCGTGCGCGGAACTGGCCTCACCCTTTACACCTGAGATTCATCTGCCAGGGCCTAGCGCGCTTGGACGGTGACAGCGAAGTCCTCGGGTTGTAGGTTTGGTTAGAGTGTCCTTCTCTGAGATGGAGCCTTACAAGGCTAAACGAGCTCCATCTGCCCGGGT
>NW_010426124.1:50292-52688 GCF_000710305.1 Buceros rhinoceros silvestris | reverse complement strand
GGTGTGTGCATGTGAGAGAGTGTAAGCACCTACTTCTCAGTTAAAAAGCAGGCTCAAGATCTGTAAGGAATTTGGAAAGTATAGCTGTAATAGTTATCTGCATAGTAGGGAGAACAAAAACTTTTGATTCCTTTCAAGTTCATGGAACTTCTCAATATGACCTTTCCTGGAAATACTGAGAAGAAAGCAACTAGTTCAAAACCCTTCCTGCATTAATTTTCCTCCTTAGCTACGTGCTGAATGCAGCATCTAGCATGCAACTTGCCTCTCATGAAGTCTAGCAACACTTGCAACTCAGGCTAGAAAGCAGATGAGAAATTAAGTGCAGGAAGCAGCACACCTTATGGTTATGACAGGGAGGAAGGAGTCAGAGTCCTAACCTTCTGTTATTGGCTTTGATACTAACCACAATGCAACTCTACTTCAGCACACCCCATCTGCAAACCAAGGCAGCAGAAAGGTTAACACCTGGGGAAAATATGCCTTGATTGAAAGAAGCCCCAGCTATGCAAAACATCACAAAGAGATCATCAGGAAAGAAAACGCTCCAGTCTTATGACTATAATCTGTTGAGGCTTAAAAAGCCTACAGAATCAGCAATACGAAGTTGCAAACAACAGAAAAAGGATGATAAAATCTAATGAGACTATCACAGGCACCTTTAAAAATAGTTATGGGGAATATTTGTGACAAGGACTTAACAGGGTGTTAAAAAAAAATTCTGTAACACATGCTGCAAACTCTTACCATCCATTTTCACAGACAGAAAAATGGGTTTGGCTTTGATGTCAGGTTCCTGCTGCCATACGCCGGTAGCAGATCGCACCCACGGAGTCACTACGCAGTAGTGGTTCCCAAAGTCATGGTCCTCACAGCCATGCACACGGAGCCGGAATTCCAGCGGGCTGATTCTCTCCAGGCTGAGATCACTGCTCCCATTTCTCCTGCTCTGTGTGACAATACCCCTCCGGTCCAGAGAGGCCAGCAAGATGGGTTCTCTATCCAATGCAAAGGAGCGCACAGCAAACCAGGAGACATCAAAGGACATGTCATCTGCATTTGTGGACAAAGAATTTAGACATGTTGGTGAGCTCTGAAAAGTATTTGTAGTGTCACTTCTCAGCCAAAAAGCTAATCTGCAAGCAGCACAGCCAACAGTGGTCTGACAGCAGAAGAAAATAAGAAGGAAGTAGTAAAACAAAGTGCCCTGAACATGCCTTCTCTAGGAGGATTCTAGCACTGAACTGCAATGAAATGCACAGGCAGAAAGAATGTAGCTGAACAGAAAGGGTGACTTACTACAGGGATGACAAAGAGGAGATTTCTTGTCTTCCTGTCTACTATCCTAAAATTTATATTTGATCTCTAATCTAAGTTTTTACCAAGCACACTTAGAGTCATAAGAAGTTCTATAACTATGCTGAACCTATAGTGAAAAGGGATTGAAAGTATTTACTAGCAGAGATGGATTTGCAGTTAACACGGGGAAGAGCTACAGATATAATTTTTGCCTTGTGGGGGCCTTTGACATGATCCCCCACAACATCCTTCTCTCAAAATTGTGGAGATATAAATTTGATGGGTGGGCTGCTTGGTGGCTAGTGAGTTGGCTGGATGGTTGCATCCAGAGGGTAGTGGTCAACAGCTCAACATCCAGATCAGTGACAAGTGGTATCCCTCAGGGATCTGTACTGAGACCAGTACTGTTTAGTATCTTCATCAATAACGTAGACAGTGTGATCAAGGGCACCCTCAGCAAGTTTGCAGATGCCACCAAGCTGAGTGGTGCAGTTGACCCACCAGAGGTATGGAATGCCATTCAGAGGGACCTGAACAAGCTGAAGAAGTGGGCCCACATGAACCTCATGAGCTTTAACAAGGCCAAGTGCAATGTCCCAAGTTGGGAGATCCCTCAGTATCAGTACAGGCTGGGGGATGTTGAGATTGAGAGCAGCCCTGTGGAGAAGAACTTGGGGGTACTGGTGGATGGAAGGCTGGACACAAGCTGACCATGTCACAGCCCAGAAAACCAATCGCATCCTGGGCTGCATCAAAAGCAGCGTGGCCTGCAGACAGAGGGAGGTGCTTCTGTCCCCTCTCCTCCACTCTGGTGAGACCTCACCTGGAGTACTATGTGCAGCTCTGGAGTCCTCAGCACAAGAACACGGACCTGTTGGAGAGGGTCCAGAGGAGGGCTACAAAAATGATCAGAGGGCTGGAGCACCACCCTTATAAGGACAGGCTGAGAGCCTTGGTGATGTTGAGCCTGGAGAAGAGAAGGCTCCAAGGACATCTTATTGCAGCCTTTCGATATTTAAAGGGGGCTTATTAGAAGGATGGAGACAGTCTTTTCAGCAGGCCCTGTTGTGACAGGGCAAGGGGCAATGATTTTAAAC
>NW_010426124.1:45717-49917 GCF_000710305.1 Buceros rhinoceros silvestris | reverse complement strand
CAGGGCAAGGGACAATGATTTTAAACTAAAAGAGGGGAGATTCAAACTGGATATAAGGAAGGTTTTTTTTCACAATGACGATGGTGAAACACTGGATCAAGTTGCCCAGAGAGGTGGTAGATGCCCCATCCCTGGTAACATTCAAGGTCAGGTTGGATGGGGCTTTGGACAACCTGATCTTGTTGAAGATGTTTCTGCTAACAGCAGGGCAGAGTTGGACTAGACCTTTACAGGTCCCTTCCAACCCAAAACATTCTATGACCCTATGATCTTCACTCAGGACCTAGAAAAAACACTAAGTCAGAAGGCTCTTTCCTGAAGGTCTCTTCCTTGCATTTAGTCTGCCTAAATGAACAGAGATTCTACACAGAGCACAACAAATTACCTACAAAAGTACAAAGCATTCAGGAGCAAAGCCTGGTCATGATGCTTTTATACATTTTCACCAGAGTTGTGGGTTACTGTCACGTATCATAAGGCATCACACCTTGTACAGGTTTTACCACCTAAGGAGATACTCTATAAAACACGTTTGGCAACACCTCCTACATTTAACATAACTGACAGGTAGTCAGCATTCATCAGCACATCTAGCGCTGTGTTCATTCAAAGTCCTATTGATCCCATTAGCAGATCTCAGTCTTAACCCTATTAGTCTGATGTAGCTGCACATCTACTTTAAAAATCACTGCTATTCTTTGCTAACATGAGCCCAGCAACACCTGTCACAGAGTCTGAAACCTGGCATGACCTGGAGCACAGACATGAAAGCCTGCTCACTTGTTTCATCAACAGGTCTTCCTTCCTGGCCCATTAGCAAACTGATGGGTCTAAACTGGAAACAGAGATTACTGTTTCTGTCCTGAGTTTTGGGTACTGGTAGAATGCGTGCACAGGGCTTAACCTTTTCACACATAAGGCAGTCCCAGGGATTTTGGAGATGTATCAAACCTCTATTTGCTGGTATTCAGATCTCTGAAAAGGACAGTTAATAACCCAATTAATAACACAAAATTTAGAACCGACTTTTCATCTAATCACATTTGCTCTTCCCTGAACTTTCACATTCAATCAAGGCTAATTTAAAAATTTTTTTTAAAAATTAAAAGTAGTAAACCTGCTGCTATACTCAAATTCTCTGCAGATATAAGCAAAGATGATTTTTAAGCCTCTATCAGGCAAGCCAACACTTCAGGAAAGAAGGGAACCATAAAATAGTATTTCAAAGTGAAGTAAAGGGACATCCTCAGCTCCGCTGCTTCAAGTATAGCATCAGCTGGCCAGGTAGAACACTCCCACTTATTGCAGACAAGAAAAACCACCAACACAAACCAACACAATCCCTCATAAAGTACACTGGTTTTATGAAACAAAAAGACAAGAAAGTAAATGTTACTACCAGAGATGCTGGCTGTCCAAACTGTTTGGGGACACCAGCCAGCTTCCTACCCTGCCTGCCATGGCCAGGTGCTCTAGGTGACAGCACAGAACGTCAAGAGAGCATTTGGCCCGTTTTGCAGCCCTACAGCAGAAGTAGATCTTCCAGTCCTACATGGTGGTCAGCATAGGTCATATGGACCAGGAGCCCTCACAACAATCACACTTGCCTACCACACTGCAAATACTACTATTAGTTATTTGGCGTAGCACTCGGACTGCTTCCCTTGAAAGCCAAGTTAATAAAAAATACCATAAGCACATTTCAGTTAACAGGACCAAACCTTGACCTCTGCTTTGTGTACACATCCAACTGTCTGTAAGAAACAGGACCTCTGCTGGAGAGAGCTCTGTTTCTATAAACTACTCTTCCTCTCTGATGGCTGTTTATGCCAAATATGGCAACAGCACTAGTCCACAGGCAGTCCCATTGGCAACGACCAATTCCGTCCCAAGACCATCAAAATTGCCATTAGCTCTTATGTTTCCAGGTACCATAGGAGCAATATGGACACCTTCCAGGCTAAGTCCAACTATGCTGAACACACCATTGCACTTACTTAAAAAAGGTTTAAATAATAAATTTAGATATATATATAAATCTAGTCTTCAGATTTCCAGGCAACTTGCTACCTTTGAAGAATTCCTTCTTCTCAGTCTCCATTAATTTGAGGTTCCCTTCCCTCCACATACAAAGATGAGTGCAGGCACTTGCTGTCATTTTGAAATAGCTGAATCTATCTTCTGTAATTACAACATGGGACAACAGTATTATGCCAACATATTTTATTAGTCAGTATACACAGTGTGCAATTAGTGACTCACTACAGACAGTCAGAGGGAGGATTTGGCTCCGAGTACTTTGTCACCATCCTCCTTGAAATACAGCAAAATACTGTAAAATCATCAGATTCATTTCTATGTATCTCTGATCTTCCTGCAATAAAAACACAGGAAAACCAGGTGCTCTCTAAAGATCAGTGATGAACATGCCTGGCAGCTCCCAAGTGCTAATAAATATGTAGTTTTACTGACATAAAACAGGTCACACATTAGCCTTCCCAAAAGAATCTGTACCATTCCACACACACCTTGCATCAATGTTAACAAGTTACTCACAATTTTTGACCCCAGTCTACAAAAATAAACCAAACCACAGGAACCACTTTCACACTTAACACTATAAAGGATTCTTTTCATGAGTTTCTTCTGTGTTCCACAATGTTGTAAATGGTGTGAGACACCTGGACAAGATGGCCCACATTAGAGGAAAGCATAATATCCCAGTGCCAAGCTCAAAGGGACATGAAAGATCTCAGTGCCCCCAGGTCATGCAACTCAGCAGTTTTCATAAAGCCCTGGGAGCTGGACAGTTCAGAGCTCTGTGAGCAGAGTAACAGTGGTGCTATGCTTCTTCCCTTCCTTAGTTAGTGAGGATCATCAACATGTAAAGCACATTTTATGCACACTTTGATCTGACACACAGGACTAAGCTGTCTGGGTCTTAGTTGCACCCTTGGCCAATCACTCCTCAGAACAGGGAATCCTATTTCTAGACCAGATTTTAGGAAGCATACGCTTCCACTGCTTAGAATGGAGCCCTCTCAGCATCTTGTTACAGTGCTGAATCACAATTTTGAGACCCTTTTTGTTTACTACATTTAAATGAGGTTGAATAGGGCTTCCTAGAGAGCTGAGCAAACCACTTCAAGCCATACTTGAAGAAGTAAACAAGCTGGTTTTGTTAAATTCTCTAGAGTGCCTACTGGGTCTGTCTGGAGCAGATAAAAACCCATCTCCTTTCAGGCACAGTAAGTAATACTTTTAAATCCCTAAGCACATAGCCCAAGAAGGAGTGATCTGGGAAGTCTAGAGAGATCATTTGTGAAAATGTGTATTCAACAGAAATATCAGAAGCAGCTTTTATATCTTCAGGGCATAGAAGAACTACTATTCCCCCTTGACACACACATACTCCCCTAATATCAATTCAAAACACCAACCACAGCTGCCAAGCCAAAGGAGCACTTCTTTAGATGGAGCAGTTGCTGCCATGTACTGAGCTTAGTAATACACACTCCATTTTGGCAGGATCTCAAAGAAGCAGAGGAAATTAAAGCACACAGCAGTCATGCTAAAAACCTTTTGCACCCTCTGAAAAGTTCCCACAGGGTGAGTACAAACAAACACATACACACAGAGTATTGTGAATTGCCTTGACCAGACAAGGGTCCAACCCACGCAGGCAGAGATCTGCCACGTTCAAGTTGACATTACCCAGCTCTGATCAGATTACAGTTTAAAACTAATTTACTCTGCACTGCCTGCTCATGAACACTGAAAACAGCACCATTTCCAACTCTAGGGATTATCTATCAACTCAACTTATGGAGTTACCCTGTTCAAACTTAACTGTGCTGATGAGCAGCTCCTTGAAGATACCTTTTTATTTTGATCTCTTTGATTATCCTTATCTTGTCAGTGCTTCTCCTAGTCTCAAAACCCATCACGAACCCAACTGCAGCACACCACTGACAGGAGAGCCCCACTGTTAACTGAGTGGCCTCTTAAGGGAGACAGGGATGCTGAGGCCTCTTTCACAGGGCAACCACAAGCTCATTTTAACTGATGAACATCAGCAGAAGTAGCAGCTGTTCCATGCCCGCAATTACCACTTTGCAAAGGAAGCCGGCTGCTTTGGGTACTGCCTCACAACAATACCTGTAAAAGTGTGGGCACACCTCAACTTAGAAGAGGCTTCCT
>NW_010426124.1:44418-45609 GCF_000710305.1 Buceros rhinoceros silvestris | reverse complement strand
CCTGCTGATCACAAACCACAGGACAGACTGAGGTACACATCAGGCATACGTCACTGCTTACTGTGTCCAACATCCCAGGCTATGAATCTTTTGACAGCAATGAAGTTTAGTCAGCTTTTCCTCCCTACCAAGCATTTCAATAATACAATCTACAGACTTCTATCATTTTTCCACAGGCAGCACACAACTGTAATGTAGCAAATTGCTTCCCTGCTACAATCAAATTTAATGTAGGACAGACATCTTGGAATTTCAAAGAGATGGGCCTTTACTAACATTAGTACTTCATCCGATCAGCTACTACATTATAAATAATATTTTCTGCACAGCATTGCCTTTGTAGTGCCTTATGCACAAATTTCTAATTTTCACATGAATCATGACATCTTTATATCTAGGTATATACATTTATATATTTACATACATATTTATAGATTTATTTTAAAAACATTTTTATATTCACATGTATACATCTAGAACAACTTTAAAAACATTAAACCAAATTTTGGGTATAATAACCAGAGTAATTCTCATAGCATTTTGATGAAAAGCAGCTGAGGCAATGCTTGGCAAGCAGCTGGGTTTTGAGCAATTCTCTGAAGTTTTCAGCTCTTTGTAAAAATTTGCCTTTAAAGTGTCCATTATCCTTTTCACAGCAATTATGTACTCTGTTTCTTTCTTCTTCTACACAAAAAAAGAGGCTCACCTCTGAAGGCATCAGCAATAAAAATTCATTTTTGGCATTTAGGCCGCTGTAGTCAATTATTGTGATTTTTAAGATTTATATTGAGCCTTAAATTTGTTCTGAAGTGGGAATCTGACTGGCCAGCTGACTTTAAGATTTGTTTACAGATTACCATTTTCTCCTAACAGATTTTCCAAATGGACCTCCTTGCCAATTAAAGGAAACAGGAATAGTTTTCATGGCCCATCTAGTGCTTGTAGGCTGCAATTGACAGCAGTGGGGTCAGTTGGTACAAGACAGCACAAGGGGGATTTAGCAGTAAGAACGATTCTTTTCTCTCCAATCAGAATGTGAAAAAGCCTATTTTAAATTGGGCCGTGTAAAGCAAGTGTGCTCTCCTGTATTTATGTAGTTCTACAGGATATTCAGTGTTGGTTCTCAGTTTTCCAGCCTTACTCAAAGGGTAACTCATAAGGTTGTAACTGCTGGTATTATTCTTCCTGCTG
>NW_010426124.1:41617-44321 GCF_000710305.1 Buceros rhinoceros silvestris | reverse complement strand
GAAGTCAAATGAGTTAAGTGAATTAATTTTGCCAAAATACCTGGCTCAAGTGCCATTCCTTCTGTTGCGACGATACAAAGCAAATCTGCCAGTTCACCCTGGTAAATCGTCGGGTTGTCAGAATGCACCGAGACATTAAAGACAGGACCTAGAAAAGAGTAACCACAATTATTCATGACAGGATTTTCTTCAGTGTCCAAAACCTTTCCTGCATGTTTTAAAAGTATTCTTTGCTCGTTTGTGGAGCTCTGAAGTAGAAATAATTATGTAAGTTTTCACAAAATTTGTTATCCATTTTTAGCCATTAACTCCCACACTAAGACAAAGCACCCAAACTGCCAGACCTGTTGCCCAACACAGAGACTGCTGCCCAAGTCTGCATTCTACTGTTCTGCACAAAAGGAGCTGGTCTTCCACTGGTGACGAGAGTTTAGTGCTTCAGGCTAATCCAGCATAGATCTTTTTGGCTGAGGCGTCAACAGGAATTCAAGTTAGAGCAAACCAGTATTTTAACAATACAGATGGTTTTGCTACGGAACTGAATTGGAGACAATACAAAAAGTGCATCTGATAACACTTTCCTCTGGATTTTCTTTCGGGCTCTACCACAGACAGCTTCTTCAGCAGATGTCTTAAAGCCCAAGGGTACAGTTGCAAAGTGGTAATGATATTGATGAAAACCATCCAGGCTGTTACAAAATGCTCAGACTCCGTGACAACATGTAGTGTTCGACTTCTGATGCATAGAAGTTAAAAAATGAAACCTCCCCAAATGTCGAGAACAACTACATCTCTAGCACAAAATTAACCAAACTACAACTCCTCAGATATGCCAGCATTGCTAGTCCTCTCTATTTCACAAGGCAGAAGCTGAGAACTGTGTCAAAACACCCGTAATGATCTCTCTGCTAAACACGGCAAAGGAGGTAAGTAGGAGGAAAGTTGATGCTAATGGTGGCCTTTGGGGGAAGGGTCCAGGGAACCCAATAAGGAACTTAGGACTCAGATTAAGCAGTAATCCTTTTAACCTTCCTGGACTCCACTAGCTGCTATCATTACCTGGCTCAGCTACCTCTGCGACAGCAGCAATAACAGACATAGAAAGGTGGTTTGGGAGGAAAGAAAAGCTTTTTGAAGATTTGTCCTCCTCCACTCTTACATGCTACTGTTCTCACACAGGGACTATAATTTCAAATCCATTGAAGATCACTGGCAAACAATGCTTTTGATGGAGAAAGGAAATCGTCCAAGACAACGCAGTTGTCCCTTGACCTCCCAACAGGTTTCTGCGGAAAGCTGGTAACTCACCACACTGCACACACTTACACTTCTAAACTGATGTTCTGGGAAGAAACTTGGATGTGTCGTGAAGCTAGAGCTGTTTTGGTGAAACTGTTCTAAACTACAAGGGCCTGGCTTGTTTCGGTCAGCAGAGATTATACAGCACACTAAGAAATGAATTCTAATTACAATGCAATAATTACTTCTGTGGTGTCCAAAATTCTCCCTGCAATTTCCACTGGGCACAATATGCTGCTCTTTGTTATACCATAAATTTCTTACAGCCCTCTTCTCTGCCTCAGAAGCAGTTGTACTTTGTACACAAGGGCAGTATGTAGACATATAATCCCAGAGCTCTGTACCCATTTTTACACTAGAAGTCCCCTCTTAAAAATAGTTTGCAAGTTACCCAATCAAGCAAAGAAAAAGGATGGTAGAGATGCAATAGAGGTTACACATGGACTACCAGCCCAGACTCCTACATGCTTATGCTAGAACATATTTAGGGAAATGAAACCCAGAACACTCTGAAATTCAGCTGTTCAGGTAGAGATTCCATAAGCAGGCTGCAGCCCTAACTTAAGCTCAGCGTGACGGGATTCTTTTCTGGGGAAGAGGAGAGGGATTAATCTGATTGCTTCCTCAGCCTCTGTCCAAACTCCTGCTACGTGAATTCCATTTGTTTCTGACTTCCACACACACCAACCATACTCCCCTTGCAGCCTCTTTGATTTTTCATCTTCAGATAAAACAAGACATTTTCCATCATTTTGTTTGGAGTTCGGGGACAGAAGTTCAAGGTCCTAGAGGACTAAAGGCATCATGGACCAGGGTGTTCCAGCTAAGCAGAATCAGAAAAGTCTCAAGATATCTGTGAACTGTCACAGCAACAGAAATGAAGAGACTGTCAAAATCTGCCAGGAGCATCCCAGCACATACCATCTGCTGCACTAATCAAAGGCAAAACAGCACCATAATAATCCTGGCACTATCTATAACTCGGGGTCTATTCTAAGTTCCACCAGCAAGTGAGGTGGCAACAGGACAGGATTATGGGACATGCTCTACTCCAACAAACAGGCTCTGTCCTGGCTAGATGCTGGCAAGGATTGAACAAAGAAGACAAACTGCATGATCTCAACTTTGTCAAGCTAAGGATGGGCTGCCTTATCCCTGCCCCAGCAGGGTAAACAAGGAAAGACAGAGGGGTACGTATAAGACAGGCCTTATTTCTAGGTTGAAAGTCCAGGCAACTACTGCATTCAACTGACACCAGCTTCAATTCCCGGCATGCCAACAAACCACTAACACAGAGTGGAATCTGAGCATTCCTGGCCACTGAATGTCACAAGGGTAAAAGCTAAGCTTGTCTAATCACTCTGCCAGGAAAGGCCACTTATCATGGTAATGCAGCATTCCCTAC
>NW_010426124.1:27985-41540 GCF_000710305.1 Buceros rhinoceros silvestris | reverse complement strand
CACTCTTCAGTTCTGAGCCACCAATCACACATCTCTAGCCTGCTGCCCACATGAAGAGTCAAAGCTTCATGGGCAGTAAAAAGGCTGCTAGGCAGCAGCTGCTCCATCACTTCATGATCATACTTCATCGCTTGGTAAACCACAAACAGTTTTCCCTACTAGGTACATCTGGAAATAACCATCTGTACCTCCAGGGGGGAATCATTGCCCTGTGTTAGAAGAATTGGACTTCAGAGAGTTAAGAGATGTGTGAGGGGTTGTGCTCTTCTCTGTCCAACTGAAGAAGGAAAAAAATTATTTTTTTAAACCTAAGCAAGCTTCATGACAGTGAAAGCTTCTTAGTGGGTTACAAGCAAAACCATCACCTTATCTAAATGGACACCTGCTTTACTGCAGGCTCAAGAAAAGCACCCGGGGGGGAAAAAAAAAAAAAACAAAAAACAGCACTAGAGCAAAACACAGGATGCTTCCAGACATTTTCAAGGCTCCCAAGGACCTCACAAGAAGTCACAAATGTCCCACAAAAATCTTGAAGGTGTGGATCCTGTTGGGTTTTTTTTCCCCCATTACCATCGCATCATAGTATGCAATAGGGCCTGCATCTAGACTCCACCAAGCAGGGCTTGGCACTCAAAACCCAAGTGCTTTTCTTAAGTTTTTATCCTCCAAGACAAAAAAAAAATGTCACCTGAAAGCTTACAGATGTAGGCATGTGGTAACAGGCAACTCCCAGTAGACAATGAGGACACCAACAATCAGCATCTCAGCATCATTATGCTTGAGCACTTGAAGGGTCCCAGGAGGGGTTAAGAAAAATAGAACTCTATAGCTAATAGATGATGTGGCTTTGCTCACCTTGCCGCCTGTATTTAACAGTTAGAAATATTGTTATTGGCACCTAATGGTCACTCAGAAGAACAAACAAACCTGAATTTAGTTTCAGTTGCAGGGTTGACAGACCAAGCACGATCCACAAAGTTCATGAAGAACAAAGTAAAGGGTAGGAAAGATGCTCAGCAGTTTGAAAACTGAGAAAAAAACCGGATTCTAGTAACTTCAGGTCTGAAAAGAAGTGTCATGCCCTCAGCTAATTCAGAAACTAAAGAGCCCAAATTTACAAAACAAACAAGCTTTCCCAATTCTAAGAGCTAAGCATCAGCCTTCCCCTAAATTGCTATCTTCTGCTGCAATCTTTGATTTAAACTAAGCCAAAAATCTCTGTTCCTCACTATAGTAAGGCCATATGTAAGCCTATATACAACCCCTAAAAGAAGTAGTCATCTTTTAATATAAATTGTTATTACTTTATTAAAAGCATCTGCAGTCATGATAGGAATAAAAAGGTTTCAGAGCATTTCTTGCTTTTTGAATGCTTGAAAAACACTATGATTTTAAACACAGAGTGAAGAAATTGAGGTTACAGGTTTACTAGTACAAATCTAGAAGTGCCTAAAGAGAAACCATGTTCCAGAATCAGGACCTGTTTGGACTAATTTCTTCTGAATGTCCCTTTTTGTGGCAGACCTCATTGCTCAAACCATTGATTTAATGAAGGCCAGGAAGAAAACTCCAGGATCCAAATCCTATAGTGATACAGTTTTCAGCTACTAAGCGTATTGCAAATTCTTCCACATACATAAATGACAGGAAAAATTGTTTATTAACTGTACCTAATTGGGTCTATTACTTCATGCTCAATCAGATTCACACTGAATAGGCTGCGGGGTGGAGAGAAGAAGTTCAAGTTTATTGAATTAATTTACTCAGGTTAAGAATTTACATACTGGAGAAAAATAAGAAATTCTGAGCCCTATTTTACCCGATGTCACGCCACTCTCTCTGCTTTCCTTCTCTGTTCAGTAATCCAAACACCTTAAATCTGCAAGAAAAAGGGGGAAAGGAGGGAGAATAACCAAAAGCCAGTTAAAATGTAGATTTACAACAGAGGAGATCCTAATTACCTAGGTCCTAAGTGACATTTTGGCCTTTTCTATACAATTTTAGCCAGTACTTTTCTGCAACAATAAAGTATGGTTCCCTACAGACATAAGTTACCTTTATTTTCCAATCAACTAAAGTAGAGCAGAGAAAGGTCAAGCAACCTGACTGACAACAGATATCCAGAGCAGGCTGTTGCACCCAAGAAGCCTGTGCCCAGTTCATTACCCAGCAGAGAGTCCGCAATCACAGCATGCAGCTTCCCTACTTGCAATATGCCAGCACCACAGACCACAGTGGGGAAAAAAATTTTATGCCACCCACAAGTTCTCTGTCCTCCCAAATACTGCTCCTCTCTGCCCTGGCACCAAATCATTCACTCTTGAACCAAGAATCCCATGACCTGCCTTTCTCCAGATAGCAAGCTCCTTCACCCACACTATTCTAGCCCCCTGCCCACTCCCTGCTTCTTCACAGAGCTCTTTCCTAACAAATTTTCCTCCAAGCCTCGTAACAGCTGTTACTGGAAGAAGCTCCCAGTAGTTTGGTCTGTGGTTTCTACTTCCAGCTACAAATTAATGCACACAGGCACAAAGGCACACAATGACAAAGCAAGTACCTGCCCATTAACAGTGGCTAGAAAATACCAGCCTTTCTTGCCAAAGAGTTTCTGCTGTACTGCTCTTCATTCATTTCCATGATTAAGGTTTCTTTCCTCTAAGAATCCTTCTATTCTCTTTTCTCGAAACTGAGTATCTCTTGGGGTCACTGCAGGGCATCATTTCATTTTAATTGCAAGTCCAACATCAATACTCAGTTCATATTTCAGCAGTTCTTGGTTTATCTCAGCTTCTTCCAAAGTGAATGATAATACATTGCTGAGCAATGAGCTCACAAGCAGATGTAATCCAGAGTTGAAGATATCATTGAGACGCTTCCCTTAAAGTTCTCTTATTTTTGCTTCTCCAGAGCTTTCTGCCCTCTGCTGAATGGCACAAGGGGCAAGCCAGCTCAGAGAGCAGCCAAACTCTAAATGGTTCTCTCTCATAACGTATTTCTCAATATGAGATTAAAAGCTTCCTTCTCTTTGCTTCCCCCAAGGGAAAGGAAAATACATCACTTTGGTGGAAAGCCCTGTGAGTGTATACCAGACGAAGGCACTCTATACACACTAACCTGGGTTGCTAGGTTCAGGGTAAGAAGCATAGAAAATTAAAGGACGAATGTCAAGAAGAATTTACAATGCCAGGTTAAACCAGGTGACCTTCACAGAGACCAGGTGACTCAGCATTAAAAAAAAAAAAAAACAAAAAAAACAAAAACACACAACAGCTGCAGGCCAGCTAGGGCCATTTGAACCAGATACCTGTACAAAGACCTGTACCAGATAAGCACTCTGATCTCAAGCAAGTTCCCAGCTATTTGACCCCCACCTTTGTTGGCCAGCTCAGCTAAGGGCCAAGGTGAGCATGAAAAAAAGACAACCTCTCTCACCCGCTGCTCAACCCTTGCAGTGAAAAGGCATTGCCGCTGGAACGACACCTACAGGTGGCCAAAAGACAAGTGAGAGATTTCAGTGAGTTTGGTTAAGATCACAAGTCTTGCAAGAAGCTGTCTCGATACACTGGCTTCAGAACAGCAAGGAATAGAAGACAGGTGTGTTCCAGGCTGAAAGAAAGGCTATGTACACACACATCACCCAAGAGCTCAGGAGGAAAGAGGATGCATTTAAGTTTCAGCAGAAATGACGCAAAGAAATCAAGAGCAGATTTCAAGCCAAGCACTGGCAGCTGCTTTTGTTCCTCACACTGCTGGGCAGGTAATCTTTGAAAAAGAGATGGCAGAACCTCTCTTCTAGACTGGGAAAACAAAAAACAAGCCCTGAAGAATATTTAAGTCCTTATATGGAACAACTTTCCCCTGCTCTTCAAATATGCTTAGTTTGCTCACAGCTACTGAACATACAGCATGCATTCATTAATTAGCGTAGTGATCCATGTTATTCATAAGGCCAGACCAAAGGATTCACAAGATTCTCTCTGGTCTTAAAACATATTCAGAGAACAATTTGACTGAATATTTGAAAACTAATGAGCTACTAGGCTCCTCCTTGCCACCACCACCCCTTGAATTTCAGTGTGTATAATGCAGTGGACAAAATCCACATTTCATTTTTTAGTTCAGGAAGTTTCAAACAAATGCCTTTATATTAATGTTTCAGATCGTTACCCAAATGGAATAAATACGTCCCTCTGCAATGGCAAGTGGAGAAAGAAGAGAGGATGTCTCTGCTTACAGCCAGCAAGTTTTGCCTTGAATGGAAAGAATCTGAGCAAGACATTTTCCACAGATGTTCACGGAAAAACATTTGAGAGTACTGCCACATTTCAAGCCTATTGTGGCAAGAAACACTGAAGTTTTGTGTGCGCAGTCCCCAGTTGATATATAAAAAGCTTACAGGCTTCCTGCCATTCAGACAGATCACACTACACAATGTGTATGCACACTAAAAACCCCTCCTTGAAACACCACTCAACTCAGAGATCTGGGAGGGAGTCAAACCAGAGGGAAGGATTTCCAAGCCTATCACGTCTCTCCATCCCCTGTCAAAGGGGAATCAATAAAAAACACTAAGAAATTCCTCCTACCATTAAAACTTGCACGTAAAATCTTTTAAGGACTTTCTTCTGCTGAAAATGCTGCTTCTGTATTGATCACCTTCTCACTTCATCCCCCATGATACAAGCTGAAAATGCTGTTTAAGTCCAAGCCTTCAAATAGGGAGGAGCCTGGAATACTCTATTTTTCAAAATTATACTGCCTTATTATATCCTCTCCAGCAGTCACATCAAAATGTCTTCATTATACTGTGAGAACCCCAGAAGTCAGTGCAATTGACTCATTAACAGTTTTCCTATCAGGGACAAACACACTCGTAAGCTACTCATCACACTCCACCCCTCAGGATTTAGCCAAGCGGTGCTCCCCAGCTTTTACAGTTGCCTGGAGAACTGCATGCTTGCTTTTTCCTGACCCTTTCCTGTTAGTATCTTCCCTCCAGTTTTGGGAAGTTGCTCATTTTCTCTAGAAACCACTAGCTACCTCAGCAGTTCTGCCTTTCACCATTCCCATTAGGGAAAAAACGGCACTTTTTCTTCAGAAAAGTTTGACAGCTGCCTATACCACAGGATGCAAGACAAGGCCATGATATCGGAGCTGTGCTTTTATAGCTGCTCCATAACTTTGCTATTTACCTCAGTCTCGGTTTGCACCACAGTACACCCTGGCAAACAAAACCAAAGTAACACACCCACAAAACCATTTTCTGTCTTGTATGCCTGATTCCAAATAATTTCCAAGTAATAATTCCACAGTTAGTCCATTTTAACTGTGCTCATCACACATCCTTATCATACCCAGAGATATGTCTAGCAAGGATATCCAAGTAACAGCTGAAAGTTCATCCATCAGTTGAAGAAAGGAAGGTATTTCAAGCCAGATTTTGCTACACGCTAAGATTATTTTGGGAAACAGCTCTCCAGTAAATGGTGCCTCGGATCTCATTTCTCTCTTCATTCTTTTGTAAAGAATGAAAGGCCAACAGGGCTTCAGGACCATCCCTCCCCTTGCTCCAGCCCTGCTGCTGGAATTCACACATTCCCAGGGCAGTTCTACAAGCTGCCTCCCTTTCTTCACTCCATGTTCCAGAAATCCTATCTGGGTGAAGAGGTTGGGAGTAGAAAGTGACAGCAAAAGAAGGTCAAGACTGCAACATGCATGCTTTCCTCCCTTACACAGCTCACAGGTTTCCCTCTGAAACACAGATATTAATAGCACCCTGCCAACTTTTTGGACAGGAGCACAAAGTTTCATAATATGAGCAATGCTGGAAGAATTGCCAACCACCACTTTTCTGCAGGAAACCCTCCACAAGAGCGTGGAGGGGAGGGCTTTGGAACAGCTTTCATTTTTGCTGGTTTCTTGCATCATCCTTTCGCAAACGCTGCTCTCCTACTTTGACCCAGATACAAGAGTAACAAGGCTAAAAGGATAGCCCATTAAACCATCCTGAGAAGATCATAAATCTACAATATTCACTTATGACAGTACTGAGAACAATTACCTTAGTTACAGATGCAACTAGAAGTCAGGCTGCTCTTGCCTAATCACAGATCTTCCAAAAAACCCTACTGCCTTTCTATTTTAAGAATAACAACTCACATGAAGAACAAGGCATATGAGGAGGGACCTTCTCCCAAGCTGCACTTGTGAATAGGAATGGGGGGAGTGCAAAAGGTTTTAGATAAAGCAGCTAACTAGACCTCTCTAGCTTTTGGCCTACACTGAGAGCTCTTCAAAACCATTCAAGAAGTCACCAGCTTGGTTTATCATATCATGAGATGAGCCCTTTGTGGATAAGCGTACTACCAGTATAAAAACAACTCCTGTGGCACTTCCCACTTCCTATCCACATAGCATGATAGAAAGTAAGTGTTAACATGCATCTCTGATGATCCAAACCAATGCTGCCCCTCTCTCCCTCCCCCCAACAATATACCAGGACAGGCAGCTTCTCCAGAAAAATCTCAACAGGCAGGCTATCTTACAGTTGAAGGTGAGGGTTTCAGCAAGTATGTGAGGAACAGGATACACTTCTGGGTACTGGAATTCATCCCAATTTGTGGAGATTTGCAGTCCTGCCACAAGGGGCCTCTAATGTCTTCCAGTGGCAGAATACACTTGCTGACATGGCTGAAATGTTACTATTGCCTTCATCTGACTGTTTTCTGCAGTTACATCAACTGGAAGGTGTCCTCAGGTAATTTAATGTTACAGTAATTGTCTGTTTTGGAACAGAAATCCAGTTTATATTAATGTTCTTCCAGAACAGCCACTACTTAACAGCTATCTAGTGATAGAGCGGGACATGTGGCAGCAGTTACTCTATACTGAGAACAAGCTCTGAGCCTGCAGACCCATAAAAGCTGCATTAGTAAAGAAAAACCCAGCAGTTATGATTAAAGCCAATTCATTAAACATCTTCCTGTAAACAATCAATCGCACAAAGGACACAAGCGCCACCATAGGAGACAAGCATAGCTCTCATCCATCATATCATTTGGAGACCCCTTTCATGTTCCAAAGACTAGATATTTCCCAGAGAAACCACTTGGAAAGCATCACAGAACTCTGCCCACTCTGGTCTTAAACACACAACTGCTAGATTCTATACCAACCTGACGTCTGGAAATCTATCCGGATAGGGTTGGATAAGCCATTCACTGCTTCACGCCACATGCCACCACCACCTGGAGACCAGGCAGTCACCACACAACGATACAGCCCAGCATCAGAAATCTGGGTCTGATACATCCTGTAGCGGAACTCATTCTCTTGGACCTTCTCCAGAACCACGCCATCCACACGAGTTTGGTCTGTCCAGTCTTCCAGCCGCACTACTGAATCCTGGTTCAAGGAGATTATGCGAGTGGTTCCATTCGGATTTGACTGATCCGTCAGTGGCTTCTCAGCTGTAATGAGGACAGAATAGCGAGGCGTCTTGATGTTTTTTGAAGACACTTTGCATGTCATCTCAAAGGTGTGGCCTGCTACAAAGAATGGCTTCAATTTCACTGCCTCCACTGTAAGTGTGTAATCTGAAGAGGAAAGAAAATAAGCAGCAAGAGAGGGGTTAATAAATAGATGGAGATATTTCTGCATGACCATTCAATCAGAAGATTACAAATAAGCAAAGTACATTTCTTGGAGAGACAAATCCCAGTGCATTTATCTAAACACACTTGGACATCCCAGAATATTACTAAGCAGCACACACACCAGTACACAATAATTTGGGTCAAGATGCAAGAATTCGAACGAACACCAAATACTCAACAGACAATGCAATATACACAGGTCATAGCATGACAGGACCCTCAGGATTTTTGTATGCAGGAGTAAAGATACTAGTTAGGCAAGACTCAAGAGTCCCAGTTTTACACCAGATCTGGAAGAGCACCCTCAGCAAGTGGGTACAAGGACGCTCCTGAAGTACTCACAACTAGTGACAAAAGCTGTCACTAACTGAATCAGCAGCACTTCCTGCAGCTTCTTTTATTTCCCTTGAAAATCCACCCTAACAGCAATCCAGGCACATTCAGCCGAACTCTCAAGATCAGTTGAAAATGCATGGCAAAAGAGGTGGTGGTAACAGAATCTCCATCCCCAGCACCACCATATAAAACGCCTCTGTGTTGAAAGAGTTCAGTGTACCTATACCTCTGCCTCCATGTGTGATCTTTTCCTTTGCATCTCATGCATTCACCTGCATACAAGCTG
Source organism: Buceros rhinoceros silvestris (assembly GCF_000710305.1). Lineage (NCBI taxonomy): Eukaryota > Metazoa > Chordata > Aves > Bucerotiformes > Bucerotidae > Buceros > Buceros rhinoceros. Next base: position 33,263 of record NW_010426124.1, on the reverse strand, counting down.
ATGAGAAGCCTTGACCTAACAGCTCATTTGGCATCATGAATGCCAGCAAACCTTACTGCTCAGTTTCCTTCTCTTTCTTCAGCATTCTTATGGCTGCCAGCTCCTCAATAGTAAGAATCTCTTAATTATAGGGTCTGGGGAAATTATACACCTAGTAGCACTGCCCTGAGACATAAAAAATACAAGCTCACAGTGAGAAACTGAGAAAATGAGGAGTGACTGAAATCAGAACCAGATAAAAAGAAAAGGGAGTTGCTAGTTTCCTGGTACTGTGATCAAAAGCCATCCTGCACACCCAGATTCTTCCTAAGGAGAAGAGAGCTGTGGCAGATTATATAGCTTACAGCTACTATCCAAAGTAGTGGCATCGAAAAAGAAAAAAAAAAAACCCAAAAAACCAAAACACACACACACAAAACCAGAAACACAACAACAACAAAAAACCACCAAACCAACAAGTCTGAATTTGTGGACTTACTTTGTTGCAGCATATTCTCCCTTTCCCCTTTTATAAAAAAATTACTGTAGACATGTTAAGCAAAAAACTATACAGATCACCTTTATGCAAGGTGAAACTTCTCAAGAAAAGGGAGATAAGCAATGGGGAGATTGTAACACATTCCCCAAAATGGAACTAAATGCAGTAATATTTATGCCCTCTCCACAAGAGCAACAAGATACTTGTCAAGATTACATTTTGCAGTGTTTTGCCTTCAAGCAGCAGTTTTCACAATGAGTAAACACAGCCCACAAGATGAGAAACCTGGTATGACAACTTTAAATCAGTACTATATAAAGCAGATCACAGTACAAAGCTATATAAAGAAACAGCAGGAGCAGTGAAGGCTGAGCTGCTTCTAGTGGTCTAGCTGAGCACAGAATTACTTGATACTCCACAGCAAACCCCCCTTCACACTTTCACCCACTAAGCAAGTGGGAATACAAAAGTTGCACATTTAGGCACTCAGAGTACAATTATAATGGAAGTTGCAGAGAGTCATTCTCTCCTCCCTTGAGAGAGAGCTCATCATGCATCTCATTCTAGATTTCGAATCCATGTTTTCCTCCTCCTGTGTCCACAAGATCTTGGTATCAACCTCCTCATAAGACTGCAGTATTTAGGAGCCTAGCGCAGATCAGCTTGCCACATATTTTAAGCATACAGATGACAATTATATTTTGCTCCAAAACCAGAAGCACAAGCAGCTGGCCATACTTTTCTGCCACACAGTGCTGTTTTCTAGGCTTTAAGAGGAGGCTGTGAGCAAAAATCCCTCCTGATGCAAACGTTCTTTATGCTGTTGATCTTCATGTCTGGGAGCCAGGTCTTAGACACTGAAAAAGAAATCTTGCATTTAGTCTCTCATACATACAGTTAAGACAAATACCTTTACATTATCAGAGCAGTACAGATGTAGCTACAAAGAGACAACTCTCCCTACTGCCTGGGCTCCAAATGCCTTAAACTGCTCCCTGAGCCACAGGTCAGGCAGCAGTACACAGAGGAGTGTCTTGTCCCCTACAAGGCCAGAGCAAACTTTGTTCCTAGACATCCTTTGTTGACTATCCATTTGAGGGCAATAGAAAACACTGCTTTTACCAATTATTTTTGCTAAAAAAAAAAAGAAGAAAAGAGTGGCAGTAGCAGGGGACAGCCACAAAAATGCTGTCTGTAGAGTTTGTGGAAGAGAACATTTGAGGCCCAGAGATGCAGCTGGAGAACAGTGAGTGCTAGAATGGAAAAGGGTAAAAAATTAGAGTGCTGAACAGAAAACAAGGAAATATATTCTTGTGAAAGTCCTTTCAAAGGATCTTTCTACCTTTTAAAAGTCCAAAGCTCCTTAGGTTGGATGAATACAGAAGGCACAGACGCCTCCTCTTATGTGAGACCATAAGAAATGCAGATCAGAACAGAGAAGACTACACAAAAACCAGCACATACAGGTGTTGAATGTTTCTTGTTGCAAGAAAGTAAAAAAAAAGAAATCAAGTAATGCTTCTGAATCTGCAATTATATTGGAGACCTCCATACGTAGTAAAACAAAAAAGCTCCATATCCTATCAACTAGAAAAGCCTGAGTCACCCTTCTTACCAGCACAGTTCTGTGCCAAAATTGTTCTCCTTCCGTAGCAACAGACAAAATTTAATTAGCACTCCATCACCCCTGCCTAGAAAAGCATGTAGTTGTCTCTGCATGTAACAGTGCATGTTATGAGAAAGAGGAGAGATCAAAAATTTGGCACTTAGGTTAGAAATAATAGTAATCTGCAAATAAAGTTAAGTGCAAGAGTTTCTGAATGTTTCTGATGTTAACAGAAACTACTCATCAGATCTTGTAGCATAAGATGGGCCATTTTCTTCCAAGAACTACAGCCTGAGATCTCATTTCTGATATTCTGAGAATTGACAAGGAAGCAATGTTTATGTCTAGACTGCTACCCTGCATGCTTGCCCCTCTGTACGCATGCCTGCTATCCCGTGCATACTCTCAACTCCCTCTTGTAAAGCTCCATGAATAAAAAGCACAATAAAACACACCCTGGTCGGTCATATAGAGAAGACTGCAATCTGCAGAGTTTATGTTGGAAAGTGGCAGGGGAAGGGATCCTAAGCAAACCATAGCCAGAGCTTATAACTAGTTTGGGCAGTACTCCAAGACAGAAGGCTAGCAGAAGAAATCCTAGCCAAATGATTCAGATAAAGTCTGCGAAATAAACTGTACTTTGGACGCTGGCAGTGCATGTTTCTGCCCTCCATCACTGGCCAGTCCAAATGGTTAAGCCAGACTATAATTGTCCTGTTGCTCTCCACCAGAAACTGCATGCTCAGCTTCAAGAGAACTTCCTGGGTAGTGACCAAAAAGAGTTGTCACCTAATCTAAACCAGTCAAATTGCTAGAGAAACTTAACAACTACACGGGCCAGGAGACTTTAGAAAAACAGCAAATGCCTTCCCTGCACTCCACTGACTCCGGTCAGAAAAGCAGCGTAACAGCCACAGCTAACAGTAACCTCAGAGCCTAAAGTCTTAGCAGCCTCAAGTAACACCATCGCAATATTCATAAAGGCTTCTTCATCCCCCAGTGCACTGGCTAGATTGCAAGTACAGAGAATGCAACAGACATTAAGGTAATGACAGCTTTGCCTTCATAGAAGGAGGCCACACAACACCCTGAGGTGCAACTGTAGCCCCAGCAACTCTGATACCAACAGCTCTGAAAATACGGCAGGCACACCAAGGCCTGCACCACACCTAATACACAGGCATGCGCCGCAACAGCTCTTCCCACTGCTGCATGCGCACTAGACCACCCTCACTGGCCTGCTCCCCCGCCAAGCAAAGAGCACAAACACTTCACTCATGCAGCTGTGGGCACGAGGATCTCAGCCGCCCCTGACAGAGGCTTGTACACCTAACTTCATGCACTTACTTGTCCCTACATCCCAACTGGCATGTGCTCCTGGTAGCTTGATGCCATGGGTGTGAGAATTTCCTTGCTCGAGAGGAACTGCATGTTTGCACTATGCAGCATCTATTATACATCAGCAATAGTAAAGACAAGTGGATGGCTGAAATATTACCTGTTTCTCTATTCACAGGTCTTTCTGAAAGATTAAGATGCCCTTGCTCCCAATTAAATATGATGGGAGGGCCTGTGCAAGCATTTAGGACAAGCAACATTACATTAAATACAATTATTTTGTAAATTTAAGACAGAAGTATTAACAAAACCACAAATAATAGCACTTCAGGGATTTGACATTTCAATTAAAAGGTAACGTTCTCTTTTGCAAAGGCTTCCACAGTGACCCGAAGTTAACACTGGTTTAGAAAACAAACACCAGTTCTGCATTCCACTGCAAACAGTGACTGTGATTTAAATATAGGCAGTACTCACACAAACTAGCAAATAAAATTATCTTTTAAATTATCAAACTTTTTCTGGGTTGAAAATCATCTACAGAGCCAGTCAAAAAAGGTTTCCTCCCTTCCTTTAGCCCTTTTTACTGATTGGAATTTGTACTCTAAATAAGCAATAATTAATAATATAATTTAGGCTGAGATGAGATAAAGATGCTTTCATCGTCATCTTAGCAGGGGAGAGGGTAGAAGAGGTAGAAACAAGTCAGGCAGACTTCTCAAAAACATTGTCAAAAACAATGGTGATCTACGACAGCAATTGGCTGTATTTGCAAAGCTGAGTAAGCAGAAAGACATGTGAGTGTTACTGGTCCCTACAGAACAAAATAGAAAAAGAAGACTAAAAAACCTCAAGTGTAAATGGGCAAACATGCAACTTATTACACAGACACAAAAAGGACTTTGACATCTTCACATGTTCTTTAAATTTCAAGCAAAGGCTTCCTGATTCTGAACACCCCTCTGCACTGACTCGCAGACACAACAGAAGAAATGGGTTTTTTCCCCTCAAAACTCTGAACAACCTTTTCCACAGAGGGATTTCTCCAAGGTCTCCTCCCCAAACACTGCTCTAAAGCTAACACAGACAATGCAAGTAATGAAATAGTCGGAAGAAAAGCCTCTATGTAGGCACAAGTTCTCCAAGGAAAAGGCAAATTTCTCTTCTTTCTTAGGCAAATGGGAGCCTGGCTGCTCGCTTTTATAAGTGCTGGAAGCAGTTAGGGACTTATATCACCAGAGATACTTGTCAAAACAACAGTCAGAGAGCAGAGGCAGCAGCAGATTAACTCCTACATAATTGCTGGCTACAAGACTGGGCTCACAGCTGAGTCTGGAGCTCATACGAATAGGATATGGCAGGGGACAGGGCACACAGAAAGGCATCTGGGGCTAGGCTGCTGAAAGAACAAAGAGGGAGAGGCCCACGAGGAGTGGAAGGGAAGAAAGTGAAATCCAACCTATATATTGACACCCCGCCCCCTCCCCCCCACATATACCTATAACATGCTTTTTCAAGAGGACAAGGTAGAAAAGCTCACTTTCACATCATAAATACCCCAACCAAGTTTTGCCAACAAAACATACTTCTCAGCATGGGGACTATAGCATTTGCGCTGCAAAATTACCAGAGTTTTTGGAATAAAACCAGAAACAAGGGAATGTTCACACCTGTCACAGTTTGTTTTCCCTCAGAAATATCAACACAGGCTGAGACTTTTCAACTCCAGCTGGTCTCTCTAGTTGCTCCAAAGGCGATGATCCATTACGCATGCATGCATATACACACACACACACACTCTGTGTGGTGGCATAACTGAACTAATTGTGACCAGCATTCAGCATTAATGAGATATC
>NW_010426124.1:23249-27887 GCF_000710305.1 Buceros rhinoceros silvestris | reverse complement strand
CCTGCGGGGGAAGCCAGCTTCAGCAAAACAGATGACCTTTCTGTGGACCATGCTTGGTGTGAGGATGGAGTGAGTTCTGAGCAAGCAGCCCACCATTTCTCTCTTCACTGAAGCAGAATCACAGCAGAAGTTCTCCAATTTGCTGTTTAGGGATTATCACTAGATAACTTTAAACTGATTTCAAACTACTTGTCTCTGAAATACAGTTCTCTGCCTGCGGCTGCCTGATCTAGACTGTTAAACAAATCTATCAGGATAAACACGGTTTAGCTAAGCACAGATTTCTGCCAAAGACATTACATTCTAAGTTATCCTATTCCTTCTTCCCTATACAACAGACCCTCTTGCATGACCCCTCACCTAAGCCAAACTTCTATTATCATTCTACAGGACACGCAGGATACACACACCTATTTTAAACCAGCATTAAGTGATTCAGGTAACTCCATTTAACCTCATCAGAGCTAGTACACTTCTGCCTAAAAAAGGCCTAGATCTAAGAAAATCATGGCATGATTTTGCCATCCACTTACTTTTTGATACTCTGGTACTACTGTACCCATGAACTTCCTCAGTAGTGCCTTCTAACATGGGCTCATGAGAGAGAGAAAAAAACCTTTCGAACTGGCATTCAGAGAGGACAAAGGAAGTTTCACTCCTTTTTTCTCCTCAAGACAACCCCGTTGCTAGCAGCAAGACACATCCTAGAGAGACTGAAGTACTCCAAGCCACTAAAGAGAGCAATGACTCCAGCATCACTGCTGGATGCCACCCCTGCCACAATGACAGCCCGGCTCCTGGAAGTCTCAGCACAGTTTGATCAACATATCTCTGGTTTGCGCTTCCACTCCAAACCATTGCATAAAAGTGGTGACTTCCCTCCACAAATAAGAGGCCTTTATACAAGGTAATAGTGGTTTTCCTCTTCATAATACGGGACCCCTCTTCCAAAGCTTATTAGCAGGCCTTCCAGGTGAGAGGCCTTCTCAAGGGAAAACTATCTCAGCTATCCAGGTCTTTCAGCAAATAGGTGCAAGGTTCCTACCTTGTGTAGCCCAGAAAATGCTGACAGATGCAGAAGTCACATCTTTGCTCTTTACCCAGCTGTTGTTGCGGTGCCTACTCCACGCAGAGATGACACAGAAATAATCCCCCCTGTCACTTTCTGAAGTCCACTGGATTCGTAAACTGAAGGTGTCAACAGCCTTTTTAGAGAAGATTATTTCCCCATTCTGAGTCCGCTCTCTGCTCCTGTCCCCAAGCAGCAGAGTCCAGTCTGCATCCATCGTGGCCAGCAGTTCCTCTGTCACCACATCGTCACCAGGCAGACGTTTCTTGTAGTACCAGGAAACTGTAAAGCGGATATTTGCTTCGGTGTCCTGCGCATTTGTGATCCTGCAATTGAGCTCTGTGGGGTCATCTGAAAACTTGGGTGTTTTAGAGGCATTCAGAAATACCTCATAGTCTGGCTCTGGAGGAGAGAAAATCCAGAAGAAAGAGGTTAGAAGCTACAGGCAGAAGGGAGAAAGGTCTAGAGCTTAAGAGAGACTGCTAAATTCTGACACCCGGTCTGTGAAAGCATCTGAGCCAAGTGCCAGAATGTGAATTTTTCTTACAAGTCCTAGGAACTCAGGCTCCAGCTCTTAGACTTGCACCAGTCTGCCACAAGTACCTCTAGGCCTGCATTTCCAAAAAAGACCTTTCGTTTCATGTGTCTAGTCATACTATTTCAGAAAAATCATAACTAAAAGCTCTTGTCGAGCAAAATCATTCACTTCTTTAGGTCTATTCTCTTTTGCACCTGTTCAAATGCCTGGGGCAGCCTGCAGTGACAGAAGACTCAATCCAAACCTTTGGATTGAGCAGAGACAGGGTATTTCCCCAGTTTCTTACCAGGATAAGAGGCCATTTCCTGTCCTAAAACGCCTTCTTTCCCACACTTAAACCAATTGTGGAGACATGAAGGGATGGTTAAGAATGTTTAAAAACAACCTAAAACCCAAACACATCACCCACCCACTCAGACGCCAAAACCAAGGGTATGGATATCATCATTGGCACTGGCCACAGGCAGCAGCAATAGCTGTGTACAGTACATTTCAACAGGCAGCAGAATAAATACGAAGTAGCTTAAGAGTTGAAGATGTGTAGATCAGGGGAATTTCACAGTCTGAATAGAGAAGTATGTGCTGTACAGCTATAAGGCTGGAATCACTTCAGGCTTGAAAAGGAGTACCTGAAATTCATGGGTTAAAAATGGGGCTGTTGTATTTGAATCTGAAATAGCTGGCTGTCCACAGCCTAAAAGCGATAAGGCAGCAGCACAATTATTTTCTCTCAGACTACACAGATAGCAAAGGAAAAAGATTACAGCAAGAACCTCACACCACAAAGGAAATATGTATTTATTTACTCATGTTAGAATATTTTTCTGCCTTGCTGACTACTATAATTAAAAAAAAAGACTAGCTTTCCAACTGTTCAGCCAATACTAATCACATGGGCTTTTACATCGTAAGTGTATTCAGAGCTCTATATTTATTTCTTGCTTTCTGTTTTATTTGGCATTTTGCCCTCCTAGAAACAATTAACCGAAGATATAATTGGGACAGAGAAGGCAATCCAAGGCTAAAAATTAGGCTTAGTTCACCAACGAGCCACGATAATAAAGCATCTTAATAGAAGTGCTGCGCAAACTCTGTGCACACAAGCACTTTTGGACTTCAGATGCAAAGGATGAAAACAATTGTATCAAGCAAGCTGGCTGCTGCTCTGTCAGCCTGCAGAAAAATCTCTCCTCATGAAGTGTTCTGCATGCAGTGTCCTTACATGCAGCAAGAACAAGGTCATTAATACACACCAGACACTAGAGTATCTAGTGATACTGATGGTGAGTTTCTGGAACATTAGTTAACACACAAACATAAAAGCAGTTTACATTAAGTCTGTAGTACCTACTATCAGCAAACAAAAGTGCAGATTTCTGTGCATTTTCGGTATAAATAAGGCAAAATAAAAAGCACAGAATTCCTCTGCTGCAGCCAAGGCATAGATTACAAATGGTGGACAAAACCCACTTTTGGTGTAAGTCCCCATAGATCCTACAGCTATGCTACTCTTCCTGTCCCACTCACAAAAGACTAGTCTTCTCCAGGGCCTCATGATATATTGCTCATGCTCTGCAATTTTCTTATCATTCCCCCTCGACTCCTCTTCCCCTGAAAAAAGAAGGCATTCAAGACCAATTAATAATTTCACAGCAACAAAGACTATGAAAACAGAAAGTCTTCTCTAGACAGAACACAAGAAAGAAAACGCTGCAAGAAACTCAAGTTCTCAGAAAATCACTTGAGGTTTATTTGCAGACAGGAGAAGGACTGCTAAAAAGAGAGTTTTGGCTTTGACAGCACCACTCCAGATAGGTGCTTCACCCTGACAGACATTCAAACAGAGGATTTAGAAAGAATAAAAGGCTGGCTGGATAAAACTCATTCCTCCACTCTGTCAGCTGTCAAAGAACAGCCTCACTGACAGTTCAATGACTTAATACTCCAGCAGCTCTTAACTTCCATTAAGGAGGAGGAGTTGGTGAATTCTGGATGCAGTTGAAAACCTCAAATGCTGAAAATTTATTCTACTTTCCCTCGCCCTAGCAACCAAGCATCTGCTGATGAGCAGATTTTAATCTCTTCTATTCCCAAATAATGACAAATTGGAATGGAAAGAGTAAACAGACCTACAGGTATGGACACTCTAAGAGAGGACACGAGCATGCAGTACACCAGTGCACACATGAACAAGTGTGCATGCATGTGCACACGAGTGGGGGAGGAAGGATCACAACTGAATGTGCAATTTGAAGGGCTGAACAAGGACCGGAAATGAAGACATTCATCTCTTGCGTACTACTAGCACACATTACAAGTATACTTGGAAATGGCCACAGCTTAACTGCTCTGTACAATGCTAAAATGCAGAATCTGAAGTCATTGTTGCTGGGATTTAACCTTGTGACACAGCTATTTATTTCTGAAAACCAGGCTTCAGAGCAGGCTCTCTATATGCTGGCCTCATTCAGCATTTCTATGTTGGAGGAGCTCTGCCATTCTAACTGGACGGTACCACCAGTTTCTAATGACAAGAGTCTCTGAATGGGTACATTGAGAGGGTTTAGGCCTGGATACTTGCATTCAGTCAAAGCTGGGAACAAACAGCAAGTACTACAGCTCTGTCAGTTCTCCCCCAGCTCACATCTAATTTCATTCACGCTTCCAACACAACCAATACTTTGTGAATTTTAGTAGGTGCAGATACCTTACCTACAGCATCCTGCAAGATTATTCTGAGTTCCATTGCTTCTGAATTGAAGCTATTCTCTCCCAAAGATTAAACTAGGAGACAGGATGAGTAGGGTGACATACCTAGATCTATCCCTAAAACAACAGGCTTTTTTGAAGTTTTGATCAGGTTTTATTTTTAGTATTTCTCCCAAGTATACTTCTAAGGATATTTGCGCAAAGAGAGATCTCCAAAGCTTAAGAGTTCAGCTGGGATAATGCAAAGCAAAAGCTTTACAATTTGCAGCATGCATATGAGACAGTGGATCTCCAAAACAGATTTCTTTTGGGAAAGGGGTGT
>NW_010426124.1:15167-23154 GCF_000710305.1 Buceros rhinoceros silvestris | reverse complement strand
AGGGAAAGATACTATCAGCCTGCTTTTGTAGGTCAGGTAGATCAGATAAGCCCATTGAACCTCTTATTTACAGCTTTTGTTCCTCATTCAGTCAACAAGTCTTAAATGAACATCTGTTAAACACAGCTGTTTCTAACCAGCCCCTTGCAAAAAAAGTATGGACATTAACAGTATTAGAGCTTCAAGAAGGGAAAATCACCAAGAACAACTGGGGGGGATTGGAAGGAGAAAATAAAGAGATTATCAAGTTTCTGCTTAAATAGATTCTGCCCCCCTGCCCCCCCCACTGGTGAATCAAAAGACCTTGCTGCAGAAAAGCTGAAGTAATGTATGGAAGCCATAACTTCAGGCGCACAAATAATCCTTTGCTTGTCCAAAAGGCTAAAAAATCCAGTCATCTCTAGGACCGAATGATGAAAAAAAGCACCACACGAGTAGGGTGTTAAATACTACCAGAAAACATTTCAGTGGCCACTATGCAAATCAACACTGCTAGTACTGAGTTAGCCACAACCCAAGTCTCTCAGTCACACTACTTAACAGCTATGTGACACGGTCTTGTAAAACGGCCTTGTGTGTTAAGGGAGAAGGATAAAGCAATATAAAGTCATGTTTCATTCTAAATCAATCAGTAGAATGTGGTGTCTTGTCCAGTGATTAAAACAACAGAACAAAAACCCAACAACTTTGAAAGCTATTATAGTTCATTATGAAGTTTCCATTATAAATTTTTATAGTGTATGACTCAAAAATCAGGGGAAGCATCTGATATTACTGTGTTCAGGGCTCAGAGAAAATGCCTTTTGCCGGATCAGACCCTGCTAGTGGTATGGGGGAGGTGAAAGGGGACAAGATGACAACAGAGGCAGCTTCAGCCCCTGGAAAACAACGCAGGCTCTTAAGTTCTATTTCCCAATTGCAGAATGTTCAACGCAACCAGAAAGTGGAGTGCATGGGCAAGACATGCAGTGAGATCCTAAAACTCTTTAATGTATGAACCCAAAACCCCATAGGATAGATCAATATTTTTATATGTGAGAGGTACCCTACATATAGATGATAGATGCAAACAAGAGAGAAAATTGCGCAGAAGAGACTCTGCAAGGTCCTCTCTCTTTTCCAATGGGACCAAGGAATGAGTGGTATATTACCCATGAAGTCTGAAATCAGAATCACTCACCTAATGCTGTCACCACCACGCTGACTGGTGCAGATGTCCTCTCCACCACCTTATGCCAGCTCCCATTGTGCAGTGGTACCCAGACAGCTGCTTGGCAGAAGTAGTAGCCAGAGTCTTCCACATCCACATCACGCACCAACAGGCGATAGGAGTTCCTATCTACGTGGCTCAGGCTGATGAGAGTTGAATCACTGACAACAGAATCACGATCCATGCTCAGCAAAACCTGAGCATCTGACAAGGAATCATCAGGTGACACAGAAAAATACCACGTCACCTCTGCTTGGGAAATACCACTCCTGTCTGTTGTGATGTTGCATGTAAGATCCAGAGAGTCCCTTTCCGTCACAGACACATTGCTTGTTGAGATGACCACATCTAGAGCTTAGAAATGAAGAGACAAAAATCAAAACAAAAAATAATTTCTTTATTTTCTTAACAAGAGTCCACAAAGTTATATCCAGAGCTTCACATTCTATTACAGAAGCTTTTGAAGTGGCTCAGTAGTCCTACCTTCAAATGCCTGTTGGATATTGAGCTGCATGATCTATTGTAAGGGAAATACACATTATCAGTCAAGCAAGGGATGCATTATGAGGGCAGGAGGAGGAAGAGAGGGAGAAACAGCATTTGTTTAACTCGGCAGCAACTGGTCCCAATCACAGACTGCATGTCACCTTCACACAGCATGAAAACACATACAGGATTTTCCATTCTTGTGGGAGGGTCAAAGTGTTTTGGGACTATCTCTCAGAAGAGAAAGTGTCCAGTGAAATGACTAAGAACTACATCAGAACACCATTAGAACTTCACTTGGTTTCTGCTGAAATGGTTTTGAGCCACTCTAACAGAACAGATTTTGATGAGAAACAGCCACAGCCAGATGCTAGAGTTGTGACTGACCTCAGATGTGTTGCAGAAACATGAAATGGAAGCAAACAGAAGGCAGCAATAATTCCTTATACTACTGACTCCTCCACTTACTGCTCTGACCATCACTGGGGACTTCAAAGCAATGTCAATAGCCACTTAAAACACATTTAACAAACTCCTCCACTGAGCAGTGAATGTTTTTAAAAGTATAACACCTATGGTCACAGCTAGTATTCAAGCAGGACCTTCTGCATTCTGCAGCTTACCAGGCTGGTCACAGCTCTGTTAAAAGAAAGATCCATGGAATGAAAGCATCAGGTCCAGGAGAGGAAAACCAGCCTCAGTTACTGGTGAGAAGTGAACCAGGAGGTGCTGCATGTGTTTTTTGCAAACCTCAGTGCAAATCATTCATCAAGTAACCTGGCCACCACTTGTCTTCACTTGCTTATTCCCTCATTTTACATTGCGTAAAGATTAGATTTGTATCTCAGTGCAGCACCGTTCCCACAGTGTGTAACGCAGCTGCTCCTACCAAGGCCAGAAGACAGGGTTGCTACAGCAGCAGCTCTTCTCAGCAGATCTACAACCAAGACTATGAGCAAGGCAGGTACACCTTTGGTGCAGATTACGACTTCTATGTAAAACCACTTTCTACTACATAACAGGTACCCATCTGTACAAGCTTTCTAGGATTATCACCAGGAACGAGGGACAACATAAAAAGGCGAGCCAAACTAACCAGTCAATGATTGCCAATAAAAGCAGCAATACTCATCTGACCATTCACCACCTGACAGCACAGAGCAGTCAAACTGAACAAAGGGTGGCAAGCCCCACCCAAGTGGTAAAGCAAAGTCCAGTGTCTGGTAAGTATTTAATTGGGAGTTCCCCCACTTATCATGGGATTAGAATCAGTAGGAAAGCTCAGTTAATTTAACAGACTAATACCAGAATACAAAACAAGACTCATCTGCAAAGTTAAGAGCAGCATTTCTCTAAGGAACACTTCTGTCTTCATGTAATAGTGACATACATTCAGAATCTGGCAGTATATGCACACAGAAAGTTTACCCACATGTATATTCTCAACGCTCCCTTTTTGGTTACATACGTGTCTGAAGGTCTCACTTAGGGTTACATACCTGTGGTGCAAAGCACTATTTAAAAGAGATATACAAGTATAAAGATTGGCCCAAAGATGTCATTTTAGGAGATGAAAGTGATGAGCAAGTAGATAGAAGGGCGACAACAGAAAAAAGCCACACAGTTACACAAGTAACCTGTGTATGACCTCTTTCATTAAGATATGTTGATTCATCTTTTAGATAGTGGTTTGGGGTTTTTTATTTTATTTTTGTTTCTACAAATTTATCCCCACAGTTTACGGCAGGTGAGAATGAGGGAAGTGAAGCAACCAGGCATACCACTTACAACTCAAGATCATTTTAGTGTGGAAGTGCAGAGGTTTTGGATGTCAGCACAAGATGCTTTTCAAGCCCTGCAACAAGACGTATGGGTAAAAATTTCCACAACATTTTGCTGGAGAATAACCTATCCCATTTAGCATAACAAAAAAAAAACCCCAAAAATCTTTGCCACTGACAAAGTGCCAGTGCTGCCAATAACTGAGCTAAAAAAAGGAAAAACAAAACTAAAACAAAAAAACCCCCAAAACTGCACATTCAAAACACATTTAAAAACTGCACTACAGTTGGTCCTGTCCATCCTCACCCTGTTTTCAGCCACTGATTTAATCCCACCTACCTAAACCCCAGAAGTGTGACGAAGCAGAGAATTACAGCTCTTAAGCAAGGCCTGCCTCAGCAGAGAGCACATGCAAGCTTTACTGTCTAACACACACCCTGAAAAAGAGGGGGCAGATTGATCCTGTCAAATTTCACAGGCTAAGTACCACCAAGATACTAAAACTACATCCAAATGAGCTAGCAAAAAAGCCCAGCAGTTCTGTGTTCTCCCTATAGTGATTAAAGATTACAAAAATGAAGACATGTCCTTACTGTCTGAACAATTCAAAAATATCATCATAATTCCACATTTCTGAGGGACCATCATGGCCTGTTTTTCCACCTACTGAGTGGCAAGATACATCATGTCTGCTTTCCCTCCTCCAACTAGCAGTGGTAATGCTAGTGTAATTAAGTGCTTAGTGCACCTACTCCTGAAATTGATATGGGCACAGGTATCTGGATATCCTCAGCACAGCACTGTATATATTTTTGTCTTAGTCAAGCATGCGATGATGTGCTTAACAGAACTATTGCCCCTGCCAAGAGGGTGGAGCAATCAGACCAGTGATCCAGTGTCAGTGATCACTGGATAATTTGTCCTGTTAAATTAACTGCCTTCCTCCTTTCTCTTGATCTGTGTTATTTTAATAAACAACGTAGAGAAAAACTTCACATCGGCCACTGAATCGCAAGCCACTTTTACAGAGCAAGTGCAGCTGTTTATTTCTATGGAACTACCTCAAGTTAATGAGAGCAAAGGGAAGGTTTGAGGTGCTCAGGGATTAAATTCAACATTTATTTAAGAAATACAAAACCCAGAAGCAATCTGAAGCAAACTAAGGATGAGAAAAAATGTAAGTCTAGGCATCTAAGAGGTTCCAGTCCATCTTTTCCATGCCTTCATCCCCCTTCTCTCCAAAATAAAAGCTAGAAGAATTAAGCCAAGCATCTTCTATCAACCCAGATGTAAACAGGCCAGCTATCCAAACAGCACTCTAGGTTCTCCTGGAGCGTATCCTCATTCAGTTCAGTTTACCTAACTTCTGTTCTCAAATTATCACAATCTGGATACAGCACTGCTGCAGCTATGAGCTGTGACCCCAGCCCATCAGTAGCACTCACCAGTCTGTTGGATTGCCACGGTTGCTATCTCCACACTCTTCTCCTGAATCTTCTGCCATGAGCTATCTGCGCCCCTCACCCACTCGCTCACAAGACACCTATAGGCACCCCCATCCACTGATGAGGCCTGGGATACAGATAACCAATACGTGTCATTTGCTCCTGTGTCCAAGCGGATATCTCCATTATGGTAGCGCTCTTCATAGCCAGGACCCGGCTGGAATTTGCCTTCATGAGTCAGAGATAGGATGTCCCGCCAAGTTGATCCACTTTTCATCTGCCAAGTCACATGCAGGTGAGTGTGCTCAGGTGAGATGGTAATTGCTGAGCAGCGCAACTTGAAGGAGTCACCCTCAGACAGCCTGAGGGACATTGAAGAACGTGCTTTTGAACCACTCACTGATAAGCCATCAGAAATCACTATTTAAAAAAAAGACCAGAAGACACAAGCATCATAAAACAGAAACACAAAGAGAATATCCACACTGACCTGTTCACATATGAGGCAGTAAAACTACTGCAGAGCAACATTTGGCCAATCATTCCTTCTCTCATACACAAATATATTCCAGGAACAAGGAAATTCAGCTGAAAATCCATTAAAGAAAGTGCTCCACTTTAAACAAGCCAAAATGAGCATTCAAATTCATTTATCCTTCCCCTCACCTTAGTTTCTCTTCCAAACATCACCATTCTAACTATTCCCATCCAGAACCACCTTGAATTTCATGGGAGTAAAAGACAAGACACTTGAAAAAAATAGTCTCCTAAATTATTACTGAAAAACCCTAAATCAAAGAGCAAAGCTAGGGCATGACTGCAGCATCAACATGATAAAGCAGAAAAGGAAGACCATGTCCTTCATATAGAAGGATCCGTAAATGGCACCATAAATAAGACAAGACAGGCTGTTTCTTTTTTTACCTTAAGTTAGCCTCTCTACCCAGAGGCTTAGGGATATTAAATATTTGCAGACATCTTCAGAAGAGCCACTGGTTAGTTTTCCCCTTTTTATTTATATATTTATTATACAGAAAAAAGGAAAGTAGTGTTTATAGCAAACAGCTTCTCTTCACTTCTTCACCTCACTTGCCATTGCTGTCATACTTCCCAGTTTTTGATTTTGGCTTTAGGAGAATTAAAGAAGGACAAGAAAAAAAAATTCACACAACCCTCCCAGAAATTCAACATTCCTAAGGGTACATTTATAATCAATATCAAAAACAAATTTAGAGCACACCTCACTCTTCAGAAATACCTTTCACTTGGACCTCTGCATCATAATTTCCCTGAACGGTGGCATCAGTGCTGGGTGTGGAGCATTTGTATCTCCCTTGGTCAGTTGGCTGGATGTTTCTAATCACAAGTTCCACAGCATCGTTGCTGCTCCGTCTCAGTTTGATATCCCCGTGGCCCACACGTTTTTGGTACTCCTCAGATGTGAACGTAGAATCCCAGGTACTCACTATCCTTATGAAGTCAGTCTCCCGGGAGAACTCCCAATCAAAGTTCTGTTCACTGGGTCCATCGTAGTCACTAACGCTGCAAGGGATCACCACCTCCGTGCCCACAACTCGAATAAGAGGACCTTTGGGCACTCTCACAACACGTCCTTTACAGAAAGCTAGGCAGGAGAATAGAGAGAGAGAGAACACACGGTTAACAAAGGAATTGCCAGTATAGACTTTGACCAAAAAAAAGGAATAAGGTTGGGCACCCCACTCTGTGGAAAGTTAGAAATACTAGGAGAAATATTTCCCATTAACACTTAATATTACTGGAGTAGGAACCCCTAAACACACCATTTTTAGTATGGGTAATCTTTGTTCCATTGCTTATTAAATAATACATTAGGTAGCAAAACACTGACAGACAGAAAATTTTAAGGCGGGAAAAAAAAGGAAAGAACTATCCAACTATCATAGATCCAATGAGTAGCAGTTTCTCTACTACAAGCCAAGTGCTACGTAAAGCACTCGAACAACCATAATAAGTGATTTTCATCACTACAGTAAGGGCATAATCTAATCAGATACTTTTATAATTCTTCTGCTGATATCAGTAGAGGGTTTGAAGTTAGAAACTAACTCCCCCCTAGCTTGAGAGCCATAAGAATGCTAAGCTGACATTCTCCAAAAACAAGCAAAATCACTTCTGCCCTGAAGGGTCATGGCTTCTTTAACACAGCTGAGCTTCCTCACCTTCCTAATTGATCCAAAAGGCAGACAGGATTTCAGCAGACACACAGTTTCCTTGAACAGATTTCTACGACCACATCTGTTTCTAGCATACACCACCTCTTTGGTGGAAGTCCCAGAATGTGGGAGCATAAGCAGAGCAGGCTCCCACCACAGCAGAGGAACACACAGCATTCAGACTGTGTTTTCTACAACTGTCTCACTAGTTCTCTGCAAAAGGCAAAGCAGTATGTTATGCTCCAGGCAAAAAACGTGAACCACTTAAACTAGCCAGAAGACCTGGCAAAGACACAGCAGGAGACTTTTCTGGTTAATTTGGCTCTGTATTCCAAATAACCCCAGCAGCTGCCCATGGATTTTGGCAGGTTTTTACTTCTTAAAAGAACAAACTGCTTTGATTCACAGTTCCGACCAGAGGAATCTTTTCAGAAAAAGAGGGGTACTACCTAAACTCAGTCTCCAAACACGAACAGCTTGCTGCATCCCAGCAGCTCCATGGCCATAGCAAGATATTTTAGCAGCCACATAGAACAGTAGGAGCCAGAACACTGATGGCCATATCTCGCTAAAACCAAGTAGATGGCTGTAACAACATCACAAGCAGGTGGACCAAAGGATTAATCTGAGATACCACAGAAGCAAAACCAATTTGAAACAACTCTCCAACACAGAAAGTCCAGCAACAGACCACTGCTCTAATTCACTAGCTACACTAAGAAAGCCACCAGCTAGTGACATGAACACCAATGTACTTGCTGAGCCTTCCACTCTCATCACTCTGTATGTTATCCAGCTGTAGATTAAGACCCCACTCACTGGCTTAGAACCATACCAACTTAGAATCATACCAAAAGATACCCGGGGGG
>NW_010426124.1:5258-15038 GCF_000710305.1 Buceros rhinoceros silvestris | reverse complement strand
TGGTGAAGTCTTTGGAAAGAAACAACCCACTGGAGAATCTGTTATAAAATGGAGCCTGTCACCTCCAGAGCACCATGGAGAAGGATGCGTTGAAGAATCAAGACTTCTGTGGGCATTTAAATACCATATAAGCAGCTGTACACACTGAGTGTAACCACAAGAGAAAAAGCATATTTTTATCCCTAGCTACAGTCCAGTAAACAGCTGAACCAAGGACCAACACTGCCTTTACCTACCCAGTTTGTAACTCCAAGCATGTTCTTTGCTTTGTAGGCTGTTGACATGTATGGGCTCAGTCATAATAATGCAGTTTCCTCGTTGCCAGGACCTTCTGTATTCAATCTCAGTACTTCATTGAACATATTTCTAATGCAGACTAGGGTTAACCTCTTACCCCTTATATCCCTCCCAGAAGATGATTATTCTGTACCTGATCGAGTGATTGAGTAGTCCTAATAAGGAAGCTGGACTTCTCTGCACCATTCACACGTGGAGAGAAAAAGCTCCACTGCCTATGCATTGTTCCATAACCAGATGTCTTAAGGATATCTCTCTAAACACAAGCCCCATACAGTAAAATCATTGATACAGTAAAACAAACAAGAAAAAACAAAGAAAGCTGCAGGGCTCCAACTTGTTTCTTCAGTAGGTCTTAAGTTGCATCCTCATTCAATTCTTCAACTTATCCTCCTACGGAAAGCAGTATTAGCAGCAGGTAATCTTTAAGGCACTGCCTGACAGCCAAACCAGCTTCCAGCAGACCACTGTAAGAAGTCAGCTCGGGATTCTGACTGAGGGCACTCCTCAAGACTCTAGAGAGACATCCGCTGATGTCTCTCTATAAAATACTTCTCTGTGACACCAAAACAAGCAGACAACACTGTTCTGCATGCATCTTCCACTGTAGACCCACATTCTGTATACTGAACTAATCCAATCTAGAAGTGACAAAGGCATGACTAATGTGGCAAGGGTTGCACATTTGTGTTTGAGATTAGCACCAACAGCTCAGTTTCTCTTCTTCCAAGGTCACTAAAGACCCTTTGACACCAAATGAAAGTAGGGGGGGATTAACACCTTCCTAAGAGAAGGCAGGCCAAGGGAAGAGACAGGCAGCACAGAGACTCCTCAACAGATCTGTTCAGAATGTGTACCCTATTGCTGTATTGTCCTCACAGGACAGTTGCACAAGTTTAACATGAAGTTGAAAGGAGGGCAGTGAGACAGGCTGCCCGACAGAGGAGGGACAGCCTGTAACACATTTTTATACTTTACAAACAACAAAATGTTACTGCTAAGATAAACTAGGATTCTCGTATGACAGGACCATACAGAGACAGCATTAGAAGAGAAGAGAATGAGAACTTATTGCAGAGCATCTGCTGTGTCCTGCCCACAGGTAAGGAGAAACATGTACAGGGTGGACACTCCAAGGGCAAGCTGCACTTCTAGGTGACCCAGGAAACTCAGTATTAGCAAGGTGTGAATTCAGGATTCTGCCTTTTGTCCTGCATCAGTCAACAGCAAGAGTATGCCCAGCTGCTAAACAAGGTGTTATGTTCTTTGCTGTGCATTAGGGATTAACATTTCATGTAGCTGCTACAGAAGGCACAGAGCTACAGACACTGATCTTGGCAAGATGTGAGCTCCATTTCACTCTGGCAGATAAACGAGGAGCTTTCATAAGTATTTTATTCTTGCAGCGCCCTGCATTAATCACATACAACCCCCTCCATCTTTCCAGAGCAATCAAAGTTCAGCTTTCAGGATATGAGAGTTTCAAACTCTGTAAATTTGTTGGAAACATTTCTTTTTCATGACACCTGATAGATTTCTCTGTTAATATAAGGTGATGTTCTTAATGAATTGACTTGAATTCCATTTAAGTGTAGATTCAGACGGAGCAGGACAGAACAGCGTAAACACCAGTGACAACAGAAAACAACGCAACTTTGACAATTCAGTACTTTTCGGTATCACCAAGATCACCAAAGATGTGTATTTAATAAGAACTCAATAACTGGCTCTGTATAATGAACTGCAATGCTGGACATCAAACCTGCCTGAGCACAAGATTAATTACGTAAATACAAAACCTTATTTTTACAGAGTTGCCAGACAACCAGATGAAATTGCAGGGAACTATTTTAAAGGAAAAAAACATAACGGAGCCCCTATAGGAAGGCCAGCACACAAACACAAGGGATGGGACTTGTTCCTTGGGCTCATTTGACAGGTGACATTGATGCTTTTGCAGAGTTGGGCCAGAAACACCTAAAAAGTAGGACAACCACAGAGCCTTCAGGGCTCTTTGTCAAGCACTCGATTAGAGGATTCTCCCAAGGGAACACTCCACCAGGAACATGGGCAAAGCGTGACTCAAGGCAAAATGATGAACTGGGGCCTGCCATATTAATAATACAGAGACATGATAGCCCACATAGAGCTTAGGAAGTTTTGGGCCAGTGTTTCTTCTCTAACAATAGTCCATGAAGTACTTTAATTAGTCCCATCACCTAGATGCTCCAACTCATTGCTGTCCTTAAAAGAAATCCTTTCAAAGAGGAGAACAAGGAAAGCGGATGACTGAATAGATAGGTTGTGAAGTCAATCCAAGTACATTAAATAGTGACCTGCCATTTTTAGGAAACCAAGACAACAAAGCAGCACAATTGTGCAGGATCTACAGAACAAGTGGTCTGCTCTCAATAAGCTATGCAACTCCTCGAGGAAAGGGCTGGTGAGGATTTCCTTTTGCATTAGGGACATTGCTACAGATGAGGAATGTCTTCTAAGGAGCTTCATCTTCACAAAGGTTTTGCATCTACGTATCATTTATGAAAGAAATAGTAATCTGTGGAGTTACTCACAAGGCTGAGAAGGTATTATCATTGCAAAGAACACACTTCTGCTTCAGCACTTTTACACAAAGTGCCTCCTCCCGCCTGCACTAGACAGTTCTATCTAATAAGAAAACATGCTCTTAGCAGCCCAGAGAAGGAGGTCGACTCTCTACGTCTGCCAGCCAAAGGAAAATGCAATGTGACATGCAGTAGGAAGCCAATTAAAACCAAAAAAGAGCTGAAGAATAAGTAAATTGGCTCAGACTAGACTTAGAACACACAGTCCAGCTCCTCAACCAAGGCAGTCACAGAAGACATAGTCACAACTTTGCTGATGCCTTTCATCTCCAAAGAGCTTTCCAAACAAAAGGTTGTTTCATTTGCCAACTAAACATGACCATGTCTGGGAAGGAAATTCAGCAGCCCTTTCAAATTCACAATAGTTTATGACAGGAAAAAAAATACCGCAGCCAACTTTGCAAATGGTGATAACAAATTTCCCTCCCTAAACTCCTCCATTTATTTTCATTCTAGGCACCACTTTCTTGCAGCACTGTATGAATGAGGCAGTTGAGCAGGGACAACCCTTCTTGTGCCGCACTGAAGGATAAGCAGTGGATTCCCCACCATTAAAGCTGTGCACTCTGCCAGCTACCTCTATCATAATCCCACATCTCCCACTTCTGTACTGCACTGCTTAACTACCATGTTTGTGATGCATGAAGCCATCTTACAAAACAGGGAAAAAATTATTTTTGCATATTTTTGTCGTCCCGCTAAAGAGATACATTCACACAAATCCTTTTCTTTTTGAAAGCAGACTGATCAGGCTCCCGCTGGGAGGCATTCAGTGACTTTCACTAGCAAGCATACAGGTGAAGGGACAGGCAGCATGCCACACATTCACAGGCTCTTCTCTAAGGAAGGAGAACCAAAGCATATCATCATGGGAGATTACAACCCTTATCTCAAATCTTCCTTTCTTCCCCCTTGCCTCTCCTCCCAGTCCAATTACCATCAAGCAACTCCATATCAAGAATGTCACCTGCAACTATGTGGGAGAGAAAGAACAAGTTACTACAAACATGCCTACAACGTTTGAAAACCTTTTGATGCTGTTAATGCAATTTTTTTATTTATAACGTGATTTTCCTAGAGGTGGCACATTTACACAAACAGCATGTTTCTTTGGGATTTCCCCCACTTTTTAAATGCAATCATTAAATTTTCTGCAGTATACTGTATACATGAGAGGAACAGAGAGATTAAGCATAATAAAAGGAATTTCTTTAAGTACCAGAAATGCAGCTAACTATTGGAATTTCTTTACTTGTTGCAAAACAAAAGAGAAATTTAAATAAGTGAGATTTCTTACCATTTCTGCTTAACACATGACAACATGATACTCTTCTTTCCATTGCAGACAAACACACAGTAGGGGCTGGGATCTATGCTAAAGTGGTAGGCTCTTGCTAATCTTTTCAAATTAATAAATTTAGTGACCCTCATCAGCAGAAGCAACCTTCACCTTACAACCAGACAGCCTGCACAAGGAAGGAACAAGGGGATCCTTTAAGAGAGACCAAATTTGATGCCTTATATCGAAGCTGTAACAGCCTGGAATCCTCTGAAGCACGCAGAGCTCCATCCATGCTTTGCAAGCCAACAGTACTGTTATACCTCCCCGACTGTAAGACTCCCTACCTAAAAAAAGACTGATAGATTTTTATGGCCTGAAAGATCTGCATCATTATCATCGGAAGATATCAGAGAAGAGAGAATGAAAGAGTTCATGAGAGACACATTTACATTGTTCTTTCCCAGGCGGTTAGGATTCTTTTTTTAGATAATGTAGAGCTCTTATCAAAAGGAATTAGCCTGGGTGTAATTGCTTAAAGCCCATTATCTCTATCAGGATGAAGAAACGCATACTGCATCTTAAGTGAAGCCTCAGAAATGCTATCAAACTGCAAGGCTGCTGAATGGCTCTAATCTCCATGCCATCCAAGACACCTCAGAAAAACCACATCTCCAGCACTGCGTGAAAAAGCAAGTACCTTCCCAGTTGAATTTCATCTGTACCATGTGGATTAAGATTCGCACAAAAGGATTAAAACAAGCACATTTTGCAGCACAGTAATGACCTGCTGCCTTTCCCATTCACCCCCCTCACCACCCCCAAAAAAAGGGATTGCAAATGCACCTAAGCAAATCACAAGGCTTTCACTAGGACACAGTTCTTAGTTATCACAGAACGGTTTGTGTTGGAAGGGACCGTTAAATATCACCGCGTTCTAAACCCCCTGCCGTGGGCAGGGACACCTTCCATTAGATCAGGTTGCGCAGTGCCCCAGCCAACCCCTCCTTGAACACTTTCAGTGATGGGGCATCCACAACTTCTAAGGGCAACCTGTTCTAGTGCCTCACCACCTTCATCATAAAGGGTTTCTTCCTTATGTCCAATCTAAACTACCTTCTTTCAGTTTAAAATCATTGCCTCTTTTCCTATCACCACTTGCCTTGGTGAAAAGTATCTATGCATCTTTCTAACAAGCCTCCTGTGAGTATTGAAGGGTTGCAATATGGTCTCGCCAGAGCCTTCTCTTCTCCAAGCTGAACAACCTCTCTCAGCCTTTCTCCACAGGAGGGGTATTCCAGCCCTCTTCTGGGCTGGCACTCCAAGAGGTTCCTGTCTGCTTTGTACCGAAGACTTCAGAGAGGGACACAGTACTCCAAGTAGGATCTCATTCATTCATCCCCGAGCCTCTGCTGACTGCCCCAACCCAGGTGTAGGACCTTGCATTTGGCCTTGTTGAACTTCATGAGGTTCACATGGGGTTCACTCCTCAAACCCATCAGGGTCACTCTGGATGGCACCCCATCCCTCTAGCAAATCAACTGCACCACTCATCTTGGCGTTGTACACAAACTTGCTGAACTCCGTACCAGCATTTAGGTCATTTATAAAGCTTGACCAGCATCAACCTAAATACAGCCCCGTGAGGGACACCATTTGTGACTGATGTCCATTTGGACATTGAACCACTGACTGCAACTCTGGTTGTAGTCATCCAGCCGATTTCTTATCCATTGAATAGTCCAACCATCCAACCCATTTATCTCCAATTTAGAGAGAAGAATGGTATGTGGAACTGTCAAAGGTCTTATGGAAGTCAAGACAGATTACATTATTTGCTCTTTCCTTATTCACCAATGCAATCACTCCACCACAGAAGATTACCAGATTAGTCAAGCAGTTACGCTACGGTGCATCCTTCCATTTCCAGGAGTTCTGCATAGCTGTTACATGTTTGCTGCCTTATATGGCTAGTTACCTAAGCTCTGTCATTAATGGAGAGAAGCTTTCTGAAAAATTCTTTCCCACTGTTGTTTATAGTTAGAGCCTATGGAGACAAACATCTGAGCTTACCAGAAAAACTAAAGAGATGTTCCACGCTTCTCCCTCACCCCTTTAAAAGAAAACCAAATAAACCAAACAAAAAATCCCCCCAAAACAACCAACAAAAACCCCTCACCACTCCACATACACAAAACACACTACTAATTTGGGCCAGATGAACATCCAGCAAGTCAGATATGATCTGTTCTGCCCAGTACAAGCCTCTGGATAATGTTACTTTGGATAACTACATAGTAATTGGTAAGTTCAGATCTGGAAAGGGCAGTCACAAGCCCTTGTTATCTAAAAAGACAGGGACAGTAAAAGAACACTATTTCACCATATAAAACACAATATATCACTACAGATAGTCAGCAGATTGTCTGATTGCTGACCAAAAAGACTTGTTTTGGAAAAACTTCACTGAACTGTCTCACGAGAAGGAAAGCCTCCCTCATATGCTATGTCTCTCTGCTAAAGCAACTGCAACAGACAGAACTGCTTCTGCTATCTCTTGAGCTATCAGTAACAAAGCACTGTTCACTTGATCAGCTCCACCCTTTTGAAGACCAGCTGACTGGCATCTCTTTCATCCAAGCACATCACATTTCAATTCTCTGCAAATTGAGCCATGGGAATTTGCTGTAAATGCTTCTGTGAATTCTTCCTGCTCCAATACAAGAAGACGACCACTAAACTATAGTGGAAGCTTGTAAGAAAGAAACCAGGTTTCGTATGCAGTACTAATTAGAATTTAAAACACTATCGCCAGATGCTGAGAGCACAGATCCTACTGTGCACTGCTGCTTCAGTCATGGGGAGACGTATGCTACTGGAAGGTAGAGCAAGACAAACAGCAGTTAGAGGGGAAAGGAGAAGCCATATAAACCTTTCCCAGATGTGCAAAGCAGAAGGATAGTTTGACAAACAGAGAGGCTCTTGACCGGCAGACAGCTGAGGCACCACTGGTCCAAGCAGAACAAACATCTAACAGGCAGAGATAATACTAAAGATCACATTTTAGATTCCTCTGGACGTCAAACAACTCCATTACATAAGATATCTATTTCCTTTCCCTAGCGCTGACTGAGAGTTGAAGAAGGCTGTATATGAAGAACTACTTTTGGTTAAGTCTCCAAAATGCAACTGGGTGCAAAAGGGGAAGGAGAGGAAAAAAAAAAGAAATGCAAGAGCCAACATGCTGCTGTTTCATGGGTCTCACCTGAAATACCTGTTCTTGCTAATGACTTTAATTTACTTATCTCTCTCACCCCAGTAGGAAAGGGGCTAATTAGAGAGAGTCTGTCCTGTGATTGGCCAGCCTTAGCCAACCAGTGACACCTCAAATAGTCTCACAGAACTCCATTTTTACTGTATGTTTCCACAGCAGCCCATTTAGGTTACCTGGTGCCATCTAACCCAAAAAGTCCAGGGACTCTGAAAATGCTATTTAGACTGCCATGCAAGATAGGTGAGTTTCTGTTGCTCTGCCTCAGATGCAATTTGTGTTGCCAGAGGAGAGGTTCAATATGTTACACTCTAAGGAGAACAGTTGACTAAAACAGTAAAGTCTACCCATAACTCAAAGCTGAAGAGCTAGCACAGTTGGAAACAGGACTGCAAATATTTGCAGAAATGCTTTATCTGAAGAATCTTCAAATTTTCTTTAGCAGGGAGCAAGGACACCAGTTAAAAACTGTAATACTAATTCCAGCTCAAGAGGAGTGCACACATATACTAATATTTTTTTTTTTAAAGTCCTCAAACTGGAATAGACAGAATTAAAACCAGCGCTGTTCTGCAACAGCATTAACTTACATTTACCTGTTATCTTAAATCTTTCCCAAAGCAGTTAGAATTGAGCAGAGCAGTTCAAATCCATTCACTCTATACTGCAATTTCCTCTGGGCAGAGACCAAGAATTTTCTTTGTTCTATGTGGCATGCAGTACACTACTAGAATTAAACTGAACTTTCTTTGGGTTTAACCAAAC
The DNA here is from genome assembly GCF_000710305.1 of Buceros rhinoceros silvestris. NCBI lineage: Eukaryota > Metazoa > Chordata > Aves > Bucerotiformes > Bucerotidae > Buceros > Buceros rhinoceros. The sequence goes on along the minus strand of NW_010426124.1, from coordinate 6,802 downwards.
TAGAATAGATAATTTCTAAATACGCATCTACATTAACTAAAATCACACACTGAGTGTGTAAATCCAGGACAAGACAAAAACGCAAGTCCCAGACAAGATCATGTTAAACTATAAAAGCTAATACATGATTCAACCAGCATCATTTTAAACAGGACGTAGCACCTAGCAGAGATGAGAAAGCTGGAAAGCTAAGAAGTACTTTTGTCAAAAGACCTTTTAAAAGCTGCACATATAGTAATGTTTCACAAATCTGTAATTTCACAAATTATACATTTAAAAAAAGGAAATCCTGCAATGCTCCCTCCTACCCTCTCCCAAAACCAACTTCCATTATCATCCACTTTTCTTCCCAGAGCAGAAGGTATTCATTTTTATCGGTGTGAAGTAATCATTTGTTTCCCAAATTATCTTTAAAGCTAGGAAATACCAAAAAACCCCATGGAAAATGTTTTCAAATATAAGAATTGCTGAATCCAATATAGGCTTTTACTTTTCATTGACAACAATACTAAAGACAATAAGAGAAACAAAATAAAACAAAACACACCAACAGCCATTTGTGGGGGGGTTGTGTGGTGGTGGTTTTTTTGGCAGTTGTTTTGTTTTATGGTGGGTTTTTTCGGTTGGGGTTTTTTTGGGGTGTTTGCAGGTTTTTTGTGTTTGCGTTTGCAGGGGATTTGGGGTTTCTTTTGTTGGTGGTTTTACACCTGCTTAAATTTGGTGGCACTCATCCACTGCAATCTACCCCAACATCCCACCCATACCAAAGTCCTGCCTAAAGCCAAGTTAAGTATAAAGGGGACTGGAAGACAAAATTTAAAAAGCCCCATGCTTTCATAATCTAGATATTATTAAGCTTATCCTACACTTCCTGAAAAATTGGTTTGGGGGATCATTTCAAATCTCAGTACACAGAGACTAGTTTCCCAGCAAGTATTTCACCAGACGACCAAAGGCACCATGCAGACTTCAGCAAAAACAAAAGGAAAGACTGATCACAGAAGTCAGCAGCCGCAACACTGTCACAACCCAACACACGCATTACGCTCTCAGACCCTCCCATTGGGATCATGAAAGGCAGCGTCACTCTGTAGGATCTGCTGTTGTGAGAGATCATGGAAGGAGGTGGGTGAACAGCAAGGCTGCTGGAACTGCTGAACAAGGCAGCATATGGCGCTGGCTCACCTTGGCTCTACACTTGTCAATTGATTTGTAGCTATAGGAGCCAGTGGAGGGATGGATCTCGGTGTTTATAGAGTAATCTTCTTCATCTGTAATTTAATTATCTAATGGTCCCATCTTCACCATAAATCATCTCCAAGCAAGCAGCCACATTAAAAACACCAACAAGAGATGCACACAGAGTAGGCGTTACAGCATGGGAATGACTGCCTGTGCCTCATGGGCATGCACAGGTAAGTGTAGTAGCACAGCTATTGCCAGCTTGTTTGCTGCAGAAGATGGACTTGAACAGATTAACCAGATAGACCAAACTCAGACAGTAGAATAGGAGCAGTTAGGAATAGATCACAGGCATTCATGGT
>NW_010426124.1:2010-5177 GCF_000710305.1 Buceros rhinoceros silvestris | reverse complement strand
ATTCCTGGTTTCAGTTTTAGTGCTTACTTTACTGTATCAGACTGTTCGTTTACATAAAAACAGAAAGCTAGGTAAAGACATAAGCCAACGCAAAGCGGACAGCTAGGTTGTGCTCTATCAGCTGATGACTCCATAGCTCAGGAGCCCCCCAAGGACTTCGTTTGGGCACCTACACTGCCACCATATCCATGCTGCTGTCTACAACCTGGAACACCAGAGACCAATGTTTTCCAAGCCCTTCTCTCAAAGCCCATAGATCCAATTAGCACTCGAAAGCCAATTTCAGATCATGCAGAGCAATACTGTTTAGTATGCTGATCTCTATGGAGCCTGCATGTTAGAAGAACAGCTATTTTTCTCCTAGACAAGAAGGAATTGTACGCATGTGTGCACACACAGCATATGATTTAAGAGACATCAGGGCTCTTCCTCCTTTAATACATGATTTACATAACTAATTCTGTAATTGAGAACAGCACTGCAAGGTTTTTACATCACTTGTTGCTGCTGAGCATTTTATTATTTGCTATGGCTCTGACAATAAGAAACTCTCTTGTCCCACAAAAGGCAGCTAGTCTGGTCTCTGGCATAAAAAAAAGGTGGACATATGAAATCACCCGTTTCAGGGATAGACATTTTACATTACAGTATCGCTTCCCTCTTGCAAGGGAGAAAGTCAGTGGTTCAGAGGGGGCAAGAGGAGGAAACCGGTCCAGATAAGACAAAGATGAGAGGTCAAAGACATAAAAACTACATCTCTAAAGGCACACAGGGATTCTGTTCAAGGTCTTTAAGAGGGTCTGTGTAACCCCCACACGGACTTTTAAACAGAATTACCCCCAGATGGGCCTGCAAACAGCTGGCTTTAAAAACAGGCGTGCATGCCACAGCACTCTTCATTATTTGAAAGAGACAAATACGAACACAGACAGTTCTGGAAACACAGGAAAAAGCTTCACAAACAACATTCAAATCAATTTGGTTAGTTGTATTAAGACTCCTGAAAATTGAGAAAAAGGTTTTAGATGAGTAGATGGAACTCAAGACAGTCTGCTTATTTATTTCACTAATATTTAAACAGCAAAAAAGCTTATCCCCCATTACACAGAAATTTATGACTAGCACAACTGTCTAGCACCTGGCACAGTCCAAAAGAAGAAAAGGCTGTAGAAGGAAGTTAGTGCTGAGGCACCAAAGACCACAGTATGCATGTCTGGGGGGTTGCATTGGACCAGGTTCAGTGCTATAGGCCAAAGACTCGAGGGCACCTAAATCAAAGCAGATATACTCCTGGAGTGATGCTTCTGGTTCAGTTACATCCAAAGGAATCCTAACTGCACACTCAAATTGCTTCCCAATAAAAAGCAATATGCAGAACGTGGAACGTGAGGAGATTCACCTCAGAAACTCAACCCTCACCCCTACCGAAATGCTAATGAAGATGCAGCCTGCGTACTCCTAAAGGATACTTAAATGGCTGTTCACATTTAACTTCAACTTCACTGTGGAAATGGGAACTCTAAATCACAAATGTGAGCTAAGCCATGGACAAATACATGGCTAGGATATGAAATCCACCCACACTTCGCAGTGTTACTTACCCCTGCTCCACAAATTTAACAGCCAAAATTTTCAAAAAAGCATGCAAGAATCAAAAATTTGCTGGCATTCACTGCCTCAGAGAGCTTGAAGTTAAATTAGCTGTGTAATTAGCTGTCTGTACCCCCAAATTCTACCTCTAGAACGCTGTTCACACATGAAAAAGGGAATGGTATTTTATGCAGCTGTTGTTTAATTTACCAGAAGATTAATTTTACTGGACAAAAACAAGAGACTTTCTGGAACAGGTGGGCAGGTATGTGCATGTGGGCAACACATGAGAGATTCAGAAACCAGAGAGCTGAACTCCTCACACAAGACACACACCTGGTACAACTCCACTCCCATTTCTCCCAGTCCTGGAGAGAAATAAACTCCTTTGTACCTGCAGCAGAAAAAAAAAAAGAAACACTCCACTTTTGTGACCAAAGTTAGCTAGTTCAAGAAATGAAAAGGGTTCAATTTTCACAAAACCCTGAGCATTAACCTTTTGGGGAACCAGGTCTCCTTGTAGAGTTTTGGGCTCGCAACCTCAAGCCTTCCACCACCTCTGAAAACCCTGCCCTGTATTGAATGCAGGTGTTTTGTTACTCCAGTAGAAGAATAGTAAGGTTCATCAATTCGGTACCTGGCTGAAGAAGTCCAGCAGTCTTCTCAAGTTTCCCATAGCAAACTGGAAGCCTTTTCTCCCTTGAGATCATATGCCAGCAAGTTTTCACTGTTACCTCTCCTGATTAACTCACAGCATTTGCAGTAGTATCTACTCTTAACCTCTACAACCAATACTGAATAGCATCCCTGGTATACACAGTAACACGCAGTACTACAGAATGTCACACACATTTGAGCTTTTGGGGATAATTTTATGCCATTAGACACTGGAGAAAAGCCACATATAGCCATGTAATAGAAGACTGCATCATAACATATTACTGCTTGGAGTCTTAGTAAGGTTTGGCATTCAGCCATTAGCTACTAATTTTCAGATAAGCAAGCCGAAACACATCTTAAAAAGTTTTCTCTTGTTCCCACTTTTAAGAAATGTATCTCAAAAATATTTGCTCTGCTTCTGTCATTGACATGCTGTGCATAGGAAGGTCAGCGCCACAGGGGATAAAACAGAAAGGGAAAGTTAACACAGTCATGGATCAGCTAATATGCGCTATGACCCAGAACATTTCAGAAAATGAAACTTCAGAGGTAGCCAAATGCAACATCCACGACCCAACAAACTCTTAGAGGAAATATCCACGGTTAAACATGAGGATATCACCTCTGCCTTAGGAAGTTTCCAAGTTACACATAGATGATCACGAGATGATACACTAGGATACTCACTATTCCCTAGGCATCCGCTCTTGACCACTGTCAGAGGCAAGACACAAGGCTGAAAGAATCTTTGGTGTCAGCCTTCCCTTTCTTTCTATAGCTTTATGAAGTAGGAGCTCGAAGCAAGTGCCCTTTTACTACTGCTGCTCCTCAGTGACACCCAGGCTGGTGACAAGGCGAGGGACAAAAAAAAAAAAAAAAAAAAAAGAAAAAACCCCAAAAAATTCCAAAAAAACCTT
>NW_010426124.1:0-1966 GCF_000710305.1 Buceros rhinoceros silvestris | reverse complement strand
AAAAAAAAAAAAAAAAAAAGGAAAAAACCCACAGAATTTCCAAGTAACTCTTAAAAATCAGAAGAGAGGGAATCCTTCCAAGCGTGAAACAAGAGAGAAAGGTGGGTAAAGAACTAACATGACATTAAAATAGCAGGAGGAGGAGAATACAGTTTTTGAAAAACGCCCAGAGGAAAATGCTTAATCGTTTTTCTCTTCCAGTCTCCTTGCAGAGCTGTTCTAGGTTACACTATTATATTAATAAGACAACCTACATACAAAATAAGTAGCTGTTAATATTTGGGTGAAACTTGGATATCCTGAAATAATTCAGTAACTAACACTTGTAATCAGGTAACATTGAAACAGACAGCAGATTGCAGTCACCCTAGGCATCCTCACATTTGCTGCACTGGGAAGAACAGTTAGTTATGTCCCATAGTACATTGTTCAACAGAACAAAAGACTCTACAGCCAAACTGCATCCCACAGAGAGCATGCCAGCCATTTTCTGTACGCTGAACTGGTACATGTACATAGCCTAAGAACTAAAGACAACACTGCAAGTTCCAAATACCCACTGCAAAAGCAACAGTGCATGCAGACTAAGTCTTGGAAGTCTCTACCAGCCACTGTATTAACACAAAGAAACAATTTTTAAATCAACGAAGAAGAAACTATGTCTGGTGCAAATGCAGTAGCTGTCTAACAGCACACAATATAGGGCAGCATAAGAGCAGAAGTAGAAAGTACACCACCAATTTAAAAAAAATCAAGGGTGTTAAAATACACCTGGAAAGCTGTACAAGGACTTGGCTACAGACACTAGAACTAGCACTCTGTAGTTTTAAACTGTGAGAGAAGATTCTTAGTAGCACCTTTTAAGCACCTTTGCGATTTGTAGTTAACGGGTGTCTCCCTCAACTGCCCCCTTCACTCAAGGACAAACATCCCTTGAGTAACAAAGGAGATTTACTCAGAGCACAGGGAAAGCTAATATTCCCCAGAGGTACTTCAGATTAGGCCCAGAAAGCCTAGAGCATGAAACACTGCCGTCCAACATACAGAGCAAGCCTTGATTCGTTTATCAGAACATACCCTGGAAGCCATGTGAAGTCAAGGAGACATGTTCACCCAGCCTTAGCACCAGAGGTGATAGGAAATGTCATATCCTTCAGCATGCAAACATAAAACACAGATCCATATGTAAGGAAATAGGAAGAAAACAGAGGTGTGAATTTTGTACCTTTGTACCACACCTATCTATACCCAAGAGGTGTTCACTTGGGACTTAGGCCTTGAACTCAGGTTGCAAAGAACTGAACTGAAAGCCCAATCTCTCAAACATCAACAAAGACGAGGATAAGCAAGAAAGGCTCTGAATGCTGTGCAATATCAGGAAATTCCCCTTGCTCTCATGCTTCACGATAACATCTGAAAAGATAGCATTGCTTGAAAAAGTCAGTGTCATATCTAAACCCCAGCAGGCAAAAGAAGGGGAGTTATGCCTTCATTAATACTCAGAGATGCAGTGCACATGTAGTCAGACTTCTCAATGGATGGTTTAAAAAATAAAAGATCCTCTTCCCAGCTTTGCATCTAGCCACATCCACTGTCAGCAATACACAACAATTTAAGCACCATAACAAAAAGACTGACAAGCCTTTCATACATAAATACAAAACTGTTTATTTCTTTTTTAGTTTCTTCATTGTTGTAAATTTGTACTTTAAAGCTTCACAGCGGTATTTATATTCCCTGTTCACTTTTTATTTTAGTACATCGCGAAATCAACTGGGTTTAGCTTTCATTGGTATGGCAGTCATAAATCATGTTAACAGCACTATCCTATAACAAAGTTTGTTTATTATTAGCGAGCAATCAGTATTATTACTGTTATAAAAAAATAACAAAGGACCTAGAATGCACTCCTGCTGCTAGTACAGACCTAAAAAGGTGTTACTGGTTGAGGGTCCGAGGTATCCAC
>NW_010426123.1:115913-116453 GCF_000710305.1 Buceros rhinoceros silvestris | reverse complement strand
GGGGGAGAAGGGCGGGTTCCCGAAGCCCCCTCTGCCCTCCCCAGCTGCCGGGACGCACGTGGGGACGAAGCGGGGGTTGGAAGTGGGAAGCAGCCCCTCTGCTCCCCGGGAAGCCACCGTCCTGACCAGCCTTCCAGCTTCTCGCCACGCTTTGGCCTCCACGGACCCCCTCGGCCTCCACCGCGCTCCCGGCTACGGGGACACCCGCTCCCCAAACACACCCTGCAACGCCCCGGTGACGGAGGACGGCCAAGGCAAAGGCAGGCCAAGGCAGGTTGGCAGGACTAAGGCAGAGCATGACGGGGGCAAGAAGCCACCGTCCTGACCAGCCTTCCAGCTTCTCGCCACGCTTTGGCCTCCACGGACCCCCTCGGCCTCCACCGCGCTCCCGGCTACGGGGACACCCGCTCCCCAAACACACCCTGCAACGCCCCGGTGACGGAGGACGGCCAAGGCAAAGGCAGGCCAAGGCAGGTTGGCAGGACTAAGGCAGAGCATGACGGGGGCAAAAGCAAGCGGGGGGGCAACCACGGACACAAC